>NW_013952545.1:524670-525689 GCF_001266775.1 Austrofundulus limnaeus
CATCCTTGCAGTCGGCTGAGATCAGCTGTTTTCATTGGGGGTAACTGATGCTTGATACTCCAACATTAATCCGTTTTCCATTTCACCTGGACACGTCAAATAAACTGAAGCACAACTTCTTTCTAGTAATTCTCCCATGTTAGTGAAGGCTGTTCAAACAGGCCTGTAATACAGCAATGAAAATATCCAACTTGGTATTTAATCAGTTCATTGAGTTAATTTTATTAAGGTCTGAGAAGCCAATAACTCAAAATATTACACCGAGCGAAATTTGCTTATCCCTCCCAAACTAAAGTCAAACTTCACCTTCATGTCCTAACATCATTTTGTAAACTGTCCATAATTCCATCATATGTTGCACAGATGTTTCCTTCAGAGTGTAAGATTCCTAAACATTATCGCAGAGATGGAACAGGGACACACATGGCATGTGTTGTGTCAGAAGTGAGACTGAACTCGCAAACAGATGTAGCGACCAGTTTGACTGCTTAAACAGGAGAGCTGTTCCAACAGTGCAGATGGTCCTGGCAGAGACACGGTATCATCAAGGAACCCTGCTGTTTCTCACCGTCTAATTGACCTCCCACTTAACATCACTCTCACGTGGAGCAGATAATAGAGACGCAGCCCGGGCCGTGTTCAACTTTGAAGTAAAACAACATTCTCGGTGTTACCTCTTTTCCACACAAAGTTTATTCAGCTTATCAAGCCTGAATGAAGTAAGAAATTATTTGATATGTTTGGTTGCAGCTCGGAGCAAAAACATGGGTTTAAATTAGCTGTGAGGGGGGAAAAATTAAATAAAAAACTATCTGATAATTATATGCAAACAATGTTTGCAGAATGTTTATATGTAGAGGTGTCCCGATACCGATACCAGTATCGGAATCGGATCCGATACCAGCATCAAGTACTYRTACTCGTACTCGTAAAAGCCAGCCGATACTCTTAACCGATACCACTTTTGTCCCCTCCTGTGCTGCGCTGCACAAAGGGTAAACAACAATCCATACCAGGCG
>NW_013952545.1:536724-539266 GCF_001266775.1 Austrofundulus limnaeus
GAGAGAGAGAGAGAGAGAGAGAGAGAGAGAGAGAGAGAGAGAGAGAGATTGTGTATGAAAGTATTATGAAACTAAACTTCTTTTGTAAAATTGAATACTCAACATTCACAAATGCGATGTTTTCAGTTTATTAGTAATGAGTTAAAATCACATTTGTGCAGGAGGCCCTAGTTTTAGCAGCAGTACCTAAAACATGTTCACCTGTATTTGATGACTATTTTGACCCCCACTACGCAAAGCAGGGCTCCTTTTGTTACCGTACTGTTTATTTTTTCCACATTTTTTTCCCGAGATTTTTGGTCAAACGGAACACGGAAACTGCTGCACAGCATGAAATTTAGTAGGAATATAGATGTGGCCAACACTGCACTAGCAAACGGTTTAACAATAGATCCCATTTCAAGCCTGTCCATAAACATGATCAGATATTGATGAAATTTGGCACAGATGTTGACCTGACCTACACTGACTAAGAGTCCAACAGCCCCATACGCATGGAGCCTACCTTAACGCCACCCAAAACAGCTCAAAACGGATCATTTCTACTTTAATAAAGCATCTAGTACAATTTCCGTCATTATCACTCTACTCAAATAGATGTCTGTGAACAGAAATGTTGTTTTTGTTTAACTTGGTTTACTTAATCAGTCCATGTCTGTGTTACATAACAGCGTTACTGTTACTGTTAAATAGGTCCCAGAACATACTGGCATTTATAGTAACGAGAGAGCTGACCACCTCACAAAAGCTGGCAGTCAGGCTCACTTCAAAGGACCAGAGCCTGTTGTAGGTACCTCAACAACAGTCTGTAGGACTGCCTTACAGGCCTGGATTAGACGTCAACACTCAATCCACTGGAGGGAGCTGATGGACTGTAGACAGGCACGGGAACTGATTAACGGCCCAAATCTAAAGTTTGGGAAAGCTCTCGTCTCCCTGTCATTTAGTACACTGGTTGGAGTCCTAACTGGGCACAATCTACTCAACTGCCACAAAATGGTGATGGGACTCCATGACAATGGTCTGTGTGATGCCTGTGGCATTGAATTAGAGACCTCTTTGCACTACTTAGGTGCTGCCTGGCTCTGAGTGGTCAAAGGAAAATAATTCTTGGGGACCCCTTTATGGACCCTGAGAAGCTCAGAACACTGAGTGTTTCTAACCTTGTGTACTTCATCGGAGGGACGAGAAGGTTTGAATGAAGACCAGTGTCTTTTTGGGGAGAGCAATGGGCCCACTTAGGAGGCCCCCGCTCATATGGATTTTATATCCATCCCCACTCACCATAACCATAACCATGTCTGTGTTAAACCATATGTTGTTTTATTCATTACATTTTTGTGCCTTTAATACTAAGAGTGACATTTATTTATTTATTTATGTATTTATTTATTTATTTACTTGTTTAGTTTGTTTGACCTTTATTTAACTAGGTTTGTCAGTTGAGAACACACAGGAAGTTGTAAAAAAGCATTTTCAGTTTACTTAGAGTAAAGTAACGTGGACTAGACAAACAGGAAGTGATTTTGTTGATTTCCTATAGATGTTCTTTGAAGCTAAATATAATGTAACATAAAAAAATTGTTAATGAGATCAGCAAACACTCACTCATTCTGTTTGGGGTGAAAAAGGGTTTTACTTCCAAATTTTCTTTACATCTCAGGAGGGGGGACTATCTCATTTTGTGTGCATACATGTGTGTGTGTGTGCACATAGCATATGCACTGATGTTTTGAACGATAACAGGAGAGAGAAGGGAATTCATGTGAAGAAAGTCAACCTCTTGTTTTATCTCTTGAATCACCTGAATGAATATTTTAGACCTCTGCTGCACACAGAGGCTTGTTGCACATTCAGGTACTGCATTTAAATATAGCTACATAAAAAAGATGATTATAGTTATGCATTTTTTATATAATTGTTAAAAACATCTATCAGTTTTTATTATCTAATATTGTACTAATGAGAATTGATTAATTGTTGAGGGATGTTTAGTTTTAATAATATCTTAATATTGATTTCCTCTATGTTACGCAGCTCTATTTATATGTCCTTGTTTCTCTATGCAGCATTGAAACAACCTCTATGATGGATGACCTCCATTGATTTTTCAGGTCACATGAAACCCGAGGTTGCAATTACTTCTGCTGTATTTGTCCCTTTGGACTGCTGGAAGTCCTTCTGGGAGATTCTCCTCATCACCAATTCAGAGTCAAACTGCAGATGGGAAAAAAAAAAGATTTATGAAAAACATAAATAAAAGAATTTTATGACCTGGAATACTTTATTGCAAAAAGAGAAAGCATGAGAGCAAATATGGTGACAAAATGTAAAAACTGTTGAGCTTATTATTTGTATTTGCAGCATCTTTAATTAGTCAATCAACACAAACAGGACACCAGCTCTGCTTATTGCTTTAAAATTCTTACAAGAATAATATGATTGTAATGTTCAAATATCTATATCTATCTATCTATCTATCTATCTATCTATCTATCTATCTATCTATCTATCTATCTATCTATCTATCTATCTATCTATC
>NW_013952545.1:540224-542806 GCF_001266775.1 Austrofundulus limnaeus
CAGTTATTGCTTTTCATTTTATTACAGTTTTTATTTATTTTAGTTAACTAAAATGATTTTTCAATTTACGTTTTCATTTCGTTTAGTTAACTAGAATAACCCTGGTTCTGACTCAACAAGTATTTTTTTTATATTTTGTATGTATTTGGCATGAGTAAAATGTGATTCGACAGGGAAAGGTGGCACAGAGGCTAGAAAGATGAGCCTTGCTGTTTGGATGGGAAAAGTGAAGCACATCGCTAAACCAGTTTCTTTCATTTATATCCAGTGTTKCATCATCAGTCTTCTTACAACAGACCGGTCGTCTGGCTGCTTGTCATTGGATTGTCCATGCAGCTTCTCGAGTCTAAAAAATATTATATTTATTTTCCTTTTTCTCTCTCTCTCAACACAATGACACTGAGAACATGACTTTGGGMACCGTGAGTTTGATTGACATGACGCATTAATCTGAAGAGGAGTTARGTATAAAAGTAATTGTGTGTTACAACCTAAACAAGATGTCATCATCACTGTGATGGTGCTGAAACAAAATTGATCATTCATGTCATTTATCGGAGAAAAGCCAAACATTTGCTGGGATAGAAAGACTTCATGCAGTAATATCATTATTTGCATTGATAAAACAATTTATGYAGAATTGACTTAAACTGTTTTTGTACAGTATAAGTGATAACGAAAGTGGTTGTATTTATTGAGGCTACATTTTTTCCTTGGATGATGGTATTAATGGCTTGTGTGACACGGTCCGAGGTAATTTATTGTTTGAACTGACAGTGTGAGGGATGGAGGAAAGACCTGAGATAAGCAGCCATGATTAAGTCCCGCTGTATTTCAAACATGGTGTCAGAGCTTTACTCACAAAGTGATCAATCACACTTTCTTTATTCACCTTTTAATTGGAACGGAAGCCATTTTTAATCTTGCGGGCTGACTGGCGTTGAGATGTTGCTGCTGACGGTGTATGCTTTAAATCCTGGATGACACTGCGGCTACCTGCTGCTGCGTAATGGAAGCTGGCAGCTCATCTGCAGCTTCTCAATCATTCTCTGCTCAAATACAGCTTCTGCACCCTTTTTCACAGACCAGATGAGATGGGCTCTCTTCGTTTGCCACCGCCTGAAGATGGAGCGTTTTAGCATCAGATTTTGTGCATGAGATCCATCTCTAACATTTCTTGTTCTTGTTGTCAGACTTGGAGCTGTGGGGATGTTTCCACAGAGCAAACAAACATTAACCCACTGAGAAGCAGATGCATTCATCTGCAGAACGTTGTCTCAAAGAGGCTTTCTCAGTTTTTTTTCCCTGTTATGACAGGTTACATTGCTCATTACACCAGATCTACTGCTTGATGTGTTTTAATGTGAATATCCTATTTTTTATGAGTCATCTGACCTAAAAATGTTCTCTGTTTTCAGCACAACCTGACCTAATGTGTGYATTCGTGACAGGCGCATCAATTTTTCAACATGTTTTTGAAGGAAGTTTTTCATTTTCCATCTTTTTCTTTTCAGCTCACAGTCTGCTGTTCCCTAAGAGTTGGATAAAATTCAAAACTCAGAACCAGACCTAGCTGATATTTAATTTGGTGGCTGTGAAAACAAATTACGGCTGCTCCTTTTTCAGGGATCGCCGCAGAAAGTCCTCCTCCTTCATCTCACGCTGTCCTAACTCCAACTACCTCAAGTCCTCCCTAAATGCATCCATAATTCTCCTCTTTATCTTTTTTTTTCCTGCGAACTGCATTTCTAGCATCCTTCTACCAGTATACCCACTGTCCCTCCTCTGGACATGTCCAAACCACTACACCCACTGTCCCTCCTCTGGACATGTCCAAACCACCTCAGTCTGGTCTCTCACTTTATCTCTCAGTGGTTCAGCCTGTTTTGTACTTTTGATGATCTCATTCCTAACCGTGYCCATCCCCGTCACTTCCRAGGAGAACCTCAACATCTTCAGCTCTACTACTTCCTGTTTGAATCCTTGTATCTCTACATGCTGTGTCCAAAACGGCAGGMCGGGTCCTCCGAAGGCCGAATTCGTCGGCCGCATTCGTCACAGCGCCGCGACGAAGGCCGTCCAAAACCGAAGACTCCTCCGATGCGTCCGACAAATACGTCCTTCCTTTTCCTCGATTTGAAGGAGTGGTCTGATGGATCCTTCCCAGCCCAGCGTATCCCATAATGCTTTGCGGCCCGACCGGAGACTTTTTAAAGCTAGTAATAGCAGACGAAGCGAGACAAAAGAATATGTTTTAAATAAAAATATGGCGATATAAAAATTAAAATTTTTTAGCGGTTGTAATTCTAATAATTTCATCGTTTGTGTAGACATGTTTTTAAATATTATTTTTGTCATAAAAAAACGCGAAATAAACATGCACCTAGGGCGGGTCGATTAGTTCTTCAGGCCAGTACCAAAAAAATAAATAAATAAACACATTTGAAGCCAATACTGTAGATTCTGAAAACTCTTCCTTTTTGGCAGATAGCTAAAACAGAAGACAAGTTTTTCACTTCAGACCTAGTTATTGCTTTATGTTATTGGGAATACTCCAACATTTTGAAAAGGTTGTACGGTAT
>NW_013952545.1:542825-565217 GCF_001266775.1 Austrofundulus limnaeus
TTTTTTAGCGGTTGTAATTCTAATAATTTTATCATTTGTATGGACATGTTTTTAAATATTATTTTTGTCATAAAACACGTGAAATAAACATGCACCTACAGTGGATCAATTAGTTCTTCAAATGTTACCTTTAAGTTAATTTTATAGTTTTGTGTTATTTATAATGCTAATGTATTGATATTTTTCTATTTTTGATTTAAGTTTGCTTGTTTAGCGTCGTCACAGTTGCTAGGTGACATGACGTAAGGACGGGAGGCTAGACCATCCAAATTCACAGCCTCTTTTTTTCTGGTCTTCCTGGTCTACCAAGGACTCGGCCCACCTCGATCGGGTAGTCGCCTGTCGTTTTGGACACAGCCTATTCTCTTGTAATTTTTTCCTTTGATACCACCCTTCGGTCCCAAAGCACTCCCGAACTTTTTCTCTGTCCACTTCCATCCTGCCTGGACTCTCTTCTTCACGTTTACCACACTCGCTGTTTTCTCGAACAGTCGGCCCAGAGTACTTCTGCACCTTTGTAAGCTCTGCTCCTTGTAGTCTCACCTGCCTCCCTCCCATATACACATCTTTGCTTTACTCTCTTTCTATGGCTGATTTCATTCCACGCTTTCATCAGTTCAAGGGGAAACACTTGCATGAAATGATTGGTGATTTTATGTCTCTTCTATAAGTTAACAGTATCAAATAAAAAATGATTTTAGGACTTCAATGAGACAAAGGAGCACGTTGATTAAAAGAGAACACCACAATGGAGAATTATGTGTAGATACAGGAAGGGAAAAATGAAGCCCTTCACTAGTCTTTGTTCAGATTTATTGAGTTAAGATAGAAAAAAACTCTTTCATCTCATCTCTTTATAGAAAAAGTTTGAGTCGGGGAAACTTGTTCATAAAATTACCATTCAGAGAAAAGTGGTCATTTTTTAAAGAGAGCATCTGATTGTAGATTACATGCATTGCTCGTTATTTTTGATTTGCATTTACCATTGTGTATGTGCATGGCAAATTGTTCTGAGCCAAATCAAGACATTTAAACTCAAAAAGCTCTCCTGATTACAAATTACTGCTTGGTGCTCTGATTAAGATTTTGACCTTTTTGGGATTTTGTTGTCTAGTTTTACTCATAAAGCAAAGAATTCAAGTTTTTAAGTTTCATGACTATCACTATTTTTGATGCAGTTGATCTAGAAAAATAACAAAAAATGTACAGATAAGAGAAAATTAAATAAAAAAGGGAATATTTCAAACCATTAAAAAATTATGATTTTTTTAAAGATTTTTATTTTGCAAATTATTGTTGAAAACACGAGTGAGGTTACAGGTGAACAAAAATGAATTATTTAGGAAAAAAACATGAAGCTAAAAATCCAAGAATATAATTTTACTGGGATATTTCAATAGGTTTGTCAAAAGGCTAAATTTTTGTTAAAACTTTAGAACCTTTGAACAAAAGGCACAATGAACGTTATGCTTTCAAACATTTATATTAAATAATAATTCATGATTTAGTAAACTGACAGAAAAAGCTGCTCCTGAGGATTGTTTTTACTTCAATCAGTGGATTTTAATGTCTTATGTGTTTGGATAGTCCAGTCTTTTCAGCATCATAATATGACATTTTCCATTTTAACACATGCAAATTTTCAGAGAATTGTAATTACAGGTGTAAAAATATTTTTGTGTTGTTTAAAATAATTAAATATTCAGATGTTTTAAAACATGAGCACATGAATTCATTCAAGTAAAATAATTTTATTTTCATTCTTATAGTTAAAACATAGTAAGGTTTACACAAAAAAACACTTTTTATACTGATTAAAGCTTTGCAAAATAATATATAATTGATTTTACATAACACACAAATATTATTACTAGTTAATTAAGCCAATCTGTTGATATAGAAGCCAAAATACACCACAAACTGAATTTCTTCAGTAAACCAAATTAATTTTCTTCCAACTGGTTTAATTGTAATCCTCCCTATTTTGGTGTCTTATGCTTATCTTTATTATTATTTATTTTTTCAAATATGATCAGCCTGAAGCAGTTCAAATAAGTCTTTATCTCATCCTAAAAGTTTACAGCTTTCAGCCTGTCATTTGTCTACACAATAATATTAAATCAAACATGCTATAAAGATCAGAGAGACACATTGGGTAGTGAAGCAGAAAGCAGTAGGGGATATTATGCTCAGCAGTCAAATGGAGCATATAATTGCCTAATTGAGTTTGCTGAGAGTCATTTTCTAACCGTCCAGACCGGCCTATTCCTGACACAGAACTTTGAATACCTCTGTGCTAATACTAAGTAGCTTTCATGTACAGCTTTCCCTGCAAATATATTATTGCACAGGTTTATAGAGCTGTAAACGTGCACAGTAAATGAGTAAAAAATGAATGTAAGTCAAATAAAATTCTGGTTAAGGCATGAAATGTTTGTGTGACTTCACTAAAAAGAGAAGTTTTAAAGATTCAGTTATTCTCTGAAATGTTCTTTTTGTTGTTGTTTCCCACAAATCAACATAAAAAATACGATTCAGTCATCTTTTTCCACAGCATTTAGAACATTTCTGTTTATTTGGCCTTTTAAGTACAATATTTCTTAACAGTTGTATGATCTAAAAAGTCTTTTTAGATCATGCAACTGATCAAAGATCAAAGTCTTTACTTAATACAAAACAAACATTTTAAATACATAGAATTTATTAAGAAGTAATTGTTCACCAAAATGAAACACAAACAGCCCAAATAAAGTTTCAGCTAAATACTGTAGCTTGAATTTATGATCTCAGCTTTAATGTTTTTGAAATGAGCCAGGGTAAAGGTTAGCAGGAAAGCACTTTTATGTGGATGTGTGTGTAAATACAGACCTGTGAGCGCCATTACTCAAAGTCACTGTACTCATTTGATTACTCCTGTGTGGCAGATGGTCCTGTGTTACAAGCAGCAGCTATTATTTACGGAAATGACTTCACAGCCAATTAGCACAATGTTAGCGTCGGCTGATGGTCCACAAATACTTTTCACTTTCCTGATTTGAAGTGAGCCGTCTTTTCTAAGGCTTCCTCCAACTAAACACACTTAGATGTAAAAGATGCTCTGTGCAGGTGTTATTAAACAACCAGATCCCTGTAGATTTGTGTAATTCAACATGATCTTAGTTTTTTTAGCTTAAGAGTGGAATGTATTCCCCATTTTCAAAGCTGACAGTGGAGTAAGTCTGTGAGGATAATTTTAACATCTCAGTGTTTAAACCTGCATCTTCTTTGAATGCCTGGCAGATAAGTAAATTATACGGTTGAGGGCAGCTTAAGATAAACCATTGTGCAAGATGTGATTCATGTAAAATCTCTGCTTACATAAAGATGTTTTATACAGTGGTGAATCCTAATTTGACTTCATTTATTGTTCCTGTAACAGATTTCAAACCAACAAACTGCATAGATGTGATCATATAGGTGTCAGTGTTCTAAAACCGGTGGAATATAAAATAAAGGGTTATCAGGTGTCAGTAAGGATCATATTATGTGCTGACATTTGTTTATTTTTCAGTTATGATCATTAAAGCTGCAGTAAGGAGTTCTGAGGAAACCGTGGACTGATAGGCTCGACACACGGGAGACAACGTTGCTCCCTCTCCGTTCACTTCCTGTGGGACTTGTGTGATGAGGAGACAATTGCTTGCCTTCCTTCAACCAAGCAACTGGCAGAATTCATTCAGGCAAGATTTCAAGCTCGTAAACGTAGACGTGCACATGTGGACTTGCAACGTGACGTCGCCGTTTCATGGCACTACAACCAGTCAGCAAGGGTTTCATTGACTGAACAATGACACGCTGCAGTCAGAAACCTTAAACATGGAGGAAAAACATTATTATAACTGTGTCCAATTTTCCTGTTTTATATACACCATACCATAGACACTTAATGAAACAATTATGGAGACATAAAAAGGCAGCCGTATGGGAACTTGTTAACCTGGCCCCCGCAGTTCAGTTCAGTTCTAGTTTCCCTTCGCTGATCCGTCTGGGATTTCTCCCATAGACAAGGATTTCTTCAGGAGAATTTCGTTCGGGCCAATCAGAAAACAGAAGATGGTGTTTTGAACAATGTTGATTTTCTGCACAGTGTCTGCTTGTGAGTTTAGCATACGGCAGTGGAGGAAGTGAATGAAGCCAGTCCGTGTTGATAAGGCTTCCAAAATAAAATAAATTTGTCTGACAAAGCAGCAGCTCTCATTTACAGTCGTCTTGTTCGGCTCGGTACTTTTCTCCTCTCAGTAGGGTTGTTTACAGCGCACGTGATTTCTGGTTAGCTTCTTAGCTTAGCCTCCTTCAGTGGAGCTGACATACACATACGTCTTGGCCAACTGATCCAATCATTTTAAACTTCAACAGAGGCCACGCCTCCAGCAAGAATCACTTCTCTATAGCCGAGAGTCCAGACCCTCGTATGAAGCAAAGCGAAGGACAAAGCAAAGAACTTGTTAAATTCAGGGTGAAGCTGTTCAGTAAGTTTTCTCCACATAAAGTCATATCTTAGCATGTGCTTTTGTACGTTTCTCAATGTTATCATTAGCATCACTAAATTTGTTTATACATACCCTAACCTTATCAATACGCCAGAGCGCCATTCAGAACGCTGCCACCCCATGTGTTTGCTTTCACCCTGGTGGCGATGACTGCTACCTGTCGCTGTTGTTCGTCGCTCCCAACGTTAGGTTGTTTCTTCGCCATTAGCTGCATCTCACTAGCACTCTTGATCTTGTTTGCAGGAGAAGGGCGGGAGCAGCATGTAAACATGTGTGATTGACACTAGTAGGACAATCCTCCTGGCTCTGATTGGCTGTTTCAGACTGGTGGCATATTTCTGCAAATGGCAATAGGACCACTGGGAGGAGCCAGAGGAGAAATAGTGACGTTTTAACAAATGTGTAAAAAATACATTTTTATAAATGTTACCTACTGCAGCTTTAAATCATTTTATTACATTTATAGTTTTATAAAACCTTGTTTGTATTTGTAGAGGTACTAAGCCAAACACTTCTTTTTTTGTTTTGTTTGTGTAGTGAGGTTTAGAGATTGCCTCTGGCGTCCAGACTTCTGCCATCAACCTGATACAATTGAGAAGAATGGCATTTCATTTGTTGGGCTCTGAGGAGCAAAAAATGTCACAGAAAACCCAGTATTGCTTTTGTTGCCAGTGAACTGTGGCCACACCAGATAATCCACAAACCTCGCTGTGAATGCCATCCACTATTTTAACTGTCAACACAATAAAGTCAACAAAGGTCATGTGAAACACTAGTATCATGAATAAAGGTAAATCACTGTCATCCTTAATTAATCTGAAAATAAAACGTCTTTACTGTTTCAGACTCCATTGAGGGTAAAATACCTTGTAAAAACAGCACAAACATCTTTAAAGCTTTAAATAGTTGCAGAGCAGTGAGAGGAGTGTCACCACCACAGCACGTTTACAATTAATATTTATAATTATGAGAGCCATTCCAATTATCTCAAGCTTTCCATGGAATTCTGGGCTTAAATAAATCCTCCCATGAGGTTTTCAAAGCCTTTTTAAAAAAAATCAAAACAATTGACAAGCAGGTTGGGCCAAATATTAAACCACCATCCTATGATGATACCTAAATCATCATGGGAATTTTAAACATGTGGCCTTTCTGTGTGGAGTTTGCATGCTTGTTTCTGCATGTGTCGTCGCAAAAAGCAGAAACACGTTGGAATAATGCCAGAAAAGTCTGCGTGTATGATAATCAAATATGATTTAATTGTGAGCAACAAACAAACAGGACCCAATCAAGGAAGTACCGTTGGCTCGCTGCTGACACGCCAGCGGACACAGCCAATAATATACACCATGATAACATCATATGACGTGCTTATAACCAATCACAGATCACCCCATGTACCCTCCAGCCTATCACAGGGCTATCAAACAAGACAGGTCAGTCCGTTGCGGAGTCCTGACGTCCGGAAAAAAACAGACTACAAGAGCGAAATGAGCTGTTAGAAAGATACCAGTGATAGACAGTGTCAAGGTGAAACAGATATAAATAATTAGTCCATGACAATCCCTCCTCTTGAGTAAACAATACTCAAAACCAAACCAAATGGAATAATTATGAAACGTCCAAACACAAATATATCACTCAACAAACAGATACAATGGAGAAATAAGGGAAAAATAGTGCAAGTTAAATGACGACCAACAGTATAGACATGCAATCAATGTAAGATACAATAGTAAAAAAGGCTTAAATGACAAGTGAAACATCATAACTCATCAGGAGAAAAACATGCCGAAATTTAAAAAACTCAAAAGCCCAAAGTCAGACAAGGTATTACAACACAAGTTCTGCCTCCCAGCAAATTTGATTGCGTGAGCCGCCTATGTTCCACCAGAATCTTATCTTGGATAAAGTGTTAACTTAATGACAACTAGTTGTCAATTAATGAACCTCAAGTAATGCAAATTAGGACAATGTGCAAAATTCAGTTCCCACCCCATTCGAGTCAAAATCACTAAAAAACAAAACCCACAGAGCCCATAAGGCATGAACAGAAAATGCATGGATTACTGGCATGAGCTGGCTTGTGCAAGGAAGAGAAAAACACAAAAAACAAATGTGTAACAAAAAATAACAAACAAAAGGTAAACCTAAAGTCTAAATAAATTAAACTAAAGGAAATAGCACCCCCCTCCTCTTGTCACACCGAAGCTAAACTCTAAAGTAAGCCTAGATCTAGTCCTCCTGTGAATGACATAGACGTTGTTTAGACAGCAACTCTCAGCTCCCCGGACCTCAACAGCAAAACCCAGACGGGCTAATTCTCCCTCAAGTCCATGACAGCATGTATGGATTTTTGTTTTTATTATGTTTTGGTTTGGTTCGGGACAGTTTAAAACATTCATTCGGTTTAATTAATATTTCAAAATTGTTGTCCCACTTGTCTCTGCGTGGCCCTGTTGATAACATGTTCTCACACAAATATACTGTATATTTCAAAGCCCCTGTAAACAAGACAGAAATATCTAGGTGTAATAAAAATGTTGAATGTTGTAATAATAAGTATTTAATTTAATCACATTATTATAAATTAGTGGTACTTAATGAGGTCTGTTTGTGTGAGAGATAAAGGTTAAAAAATATAGTAAGTCATTGGTAAATTTGCAGTTATGTCTATATTTTTATATTTATTTATTTATATTTCTGCTACCTTTCATTTTATGTGATATGTAGTTTTTTTGTATGTGAATTTGTTTTGTTTTTAAATAAAATAAATAAATAAATTATAATTTACTTATTTTCTTTAATACCTTCTACTTATGGTTTCAGTCTGGCACACACAGTACTTTTAGTTACATTTACTCAATAGATGTAGTACTTCTGCTTAAATATTTCATTCAGATGTAATTGAAATGATCACGTACATTTACTTATTACTCCTGTTTTCCTATAAACAAATTGAAACTTTTCAAATAAACTGATTTAAGTGTAAAAACGTTATACTAATTAATGAGGTAATATGCAGTACTTTTTACAGCCTAACATTTTACTCACCTCTTACCAAATGTCCGGAGATGTGCACCAGCCCATGACCCTGAACAGGAACAAACAGCTTTAAAAAATGAACAGACTTTTTATGAGGGGAAAAACAAAAGTATTATTTTCAAAGACATTTTGGAGTTTACAGCCCTACTGGACACTTATTTTTTTAAATAGTTTGAATATAAATAGTTTAGAAGTCTAGTTATGTTGAATTTTTTGAAGGATTTACCTGGATGACTGAGAATCTACACCAAATACTTGAGCAAAAATACTTTTATTATGACCTAAGCATTTTTAATTACATTTTGTTTTTATTAATTGCCATTCACAAGCAGGTTAGCATTTATAAAAAGCTTTAAGACCTGAGGAGATACTCTACTGATTATTGTCAAAGTCACAAGTTATAATAATCCTTTGTTTAGGTTCAGTAACCATGCTGAAAGGAAATTAGGTGTGTTCGTTTACCTTAATACGTGTTCGTAACCAGATAGGGAATACACCAATTCTTGAATGTTTGAATGTGAAAAGAGTTATACTGTACAACCACACCACAGCGCTGGTTTGAACCATGTTTTTCTTTCTCCATGCATTCAGCAAAGGATTCAGGAAACAATGATACTTTTACAACCTACGGCTGAAATCAGGTTCTCTATGCATTTTTTCCTTTCTAGTGTTAAAACAACAAAACAATGGTTCAAATAAGTGTTGAAGGTGTGTCCAGGCATGCATCTAATCTACCAATATACTGTGTCCTGTGTAACCACTATCTTTATAGCCTCTCAGACCAGTTTGTTAAAAAATCATCAATTTAATCACAAAACTAATCACACAATAGTTTATAAAAATATATCATTATTCACCTAAGAAAAGATGTGTGGTGCTTTTAAAAGTCAGTAGTAAACAAACTCCAACAAAGTTTTCCAATGCTGCAGGTAAATATTTTACCATTTTTCTTGTAAAACTGAGATGAACTCTTTCCTTATGAAAAAAAAAAACATCAAAGGATGAATGTGCTATTATTTATTTTATCATAAGGTCTTGTGAACGGTTGTTTTCTTGCTAAGAAATCTCTGGTGTGACCTTCATGAAAGAGCCTCCGGCTTATAGTCCCCAAGCAATGCTCCAGTCTGACGAGTGTGCGTGTGTGTGTGTGTGTGTGTGTGTGTGTGTGTGTGTGTGTGTGTGTGTGTGTGTGTGTTGTCTACCTGCCGTTGTTCAGCCCTCCTGCTTCTGACCCCTGAGCTGAATGTGTTATTTTTAGCACTATTTGGAGCTGATTATGCAGCTGCAGTCCCTTCTGGACACTAACAAGGTGTTGGGGCAGCAGCTGAGGGCTGCCTGGAAGACCTTCATGTGTTGGCAGCTAGAGAGGAACTGCAGGATGTTCTGACAAGGCCAGACTGGAGCTACACGGTACTCTTGTCTGTGCGCTGATACATCTGTTCAGTAAGTACAGAAAAAACACACATTCTGCCAAAATCAGAGTTGTTGTTTTTTTTTTTTTTTTGCTGAAAAAATTTCATGAGGAAGCCAGATGACTCAGCTTCTAGTACGTCCATTAGTGATTTAATTAGACTCTATGATTGAATGTGAATAATAGATGGTGCCGTAGCTTGATTAAAGAGTGTCATTTTCATTAATCAAATTCTGCATAATGATCACAAGTTTTAATAATGATAAAACTAGATGATGGCACCAGGAAAACTTGTACGAGGTTCTCATCAGTCTTTGTGATCAAAGCTTTGTTCTAAACACCGGATGTTGTGGGAAATCGGACAATGACTGAATTCATAACATCTGGTGTTTCTCTGGGTTTTTCTCCCCTCATCAGCAATCTGTCTGTATATGAGAGCAAGCTTAATTTGTTCCAAAGAACCTCTTGAACCATCGTTTCTCTGGGGGGGAGAGAAATCATGTTATTCTGTAGAACAGAACAGATACTTAGCACAAAAAGTAAGGAAAGTTGTAATTGGTAAATTATTTCTTGTAACCGTGCTTCATGGCAATAAATCGTTACAACAAAGAAATATACTTACGCAAATTTCCTTCCTTTTTCTGCTAAACGGGTATTTTTTTGTCTACTTGTCCCATAGTATCCTGCTGCTGCTGACTCAGACCTTATTACAGCATACTGTGTGTTAACTCACCACATTAAAAACACTTAATCACCTAAAGATTTTGCCCCCATTTTCCCTGGTCTGTAGTGTTAGCAAAATATCTCATTAACCACTGGATCAGTTTTAATGTAAATTTGAACAAAAGTATTATTAGATGCAGTGGAGGGCACAGTTCCCCTAAAGCCCTAATAGGGGAACTAATTTCCTGATTAGTGTTTTAGGTCTTTTGATAATTTTAGAATTTATTAGTGGATTAGCATTAGCTAAATTTATAGACTAAATTTAGAAGCACTGAGGTCTTTAAATGTTATTGATCAATGTTAATGTTAACAGCTGAGGGTGAAAGCTCTCACACATATTGTTCATTTGTGTGTCACTTATCCACTAGGTCAGTGTTTCCCAAAGTTGGGGTTGGGACCCAAAGTGGGGTCCCGAAACATCAAGGTGGGGTCCTGAAAAGATTTTCTGAATTACTTACATTTTTGCCTTAGTTGTTACAAATGAGTGAGGTTAGTATATTTGCACTTTGGTTTCCAAAGTTGGGCTTGGGACCCAATTATGGGCCATGAAGCACCTTGGATAATCTCCAGAAATCAATTTAAAGGATAATAAAATAATTGCTGATGTAATATTTTCCCTATAACTATTCCAAAAACACAAAATAAGTAAAAAACAAGTATTTATATTTGTGTATAAGCTGTTTAGACTGTCAAAAAGCCTGTGTTTTTAGGGTTATTAACAAAGTTCATGTACTCAGACCAGTAATATTTGGGGTCACAAGTTTTTGCCATGGATATTTTTTAGGTCAGAAGACAAAAAGTTTGGGAACCACTGCACTAGGTGACATAGTAACCACATGTGAACCCAAATATGGCTGTGGAATACCAATGATAAGTATTGAGAGAACAACATGACAATATGTGACTCGTTGTCTGTTGAAGCATGGTCATGGGTTGATTGGGTTATTTTAGTGCTTTAGAATTAGCTTTTGCTAAAATTTTCAGTATGTTAGTGCTTTAGAATTAGGGGACTTAAATATTTGAGTTAGTGTTTTAGGGTTGGTGGAACTAATTTTTAGATTAGTGCTGCCCACCACTGATTAGATGCATCTAAGTCATGATGGTCACCAAAGCCAATTGAAGCAATGCCTGAACCCGATGGTGGGAGGTGGAGTTTGCTGTAGGGTTTGTGTTTTTCCGGTCAGTTGAAATTACATCATGGTTTCATATGGCTTTATACAAGTTATCTGGTTCTACCATTTTCTTAAAACTGATGTTCAAAAACACATCCTGTAAATGAAGTTTCCATCCATCCATTTTCTTCTGCTTATCCGGGGTCAAGTCGTGAGGCCAGCAGCCTAAGCAAAGAAACCCAGACTTCCCTCTCCCCAGCCACTTGGACCAGCTCCTCTGGGGAAATCCCGAGGCATTCCCAGGACAGCTGAGAAGCATAGTCCCTCCAGCGTGTCCTGGGTCTTCCTCTGGGCCTCCTCCCAGTGGGACGTGCCCAGAACACCTCACCAGGGAGGTGTTCAGGAGGCATCCTAACCAGATGCCCGAGCCACCTCAACTGGCTCCTCTCGACGTGGAGGAGCAGCGGCTCTAATCTGAGTCCCTCCAAGATGACCCAGACACCTGGGAAGGAAACTCATTAAGGCTGCTTATGTCCGCAATCTCGTTCTTTCGGTCACTACCGAAAGCTTGTGACCATAGATGAGGGTTTGAACGTAAACAGACTAATAAATCAGTAAAGCGCCCACATCACTGCAGACGCAGCACCAATCCACCTGTCGATCTCCCGCTCCATTCTTCCCTCATTTGTGAACAAGATCCCAAGATACTTAAACTCCTCCACTTGGGCAGGATCTCTTCTCTGACCCTGATCGCATGCTACTCTTTTCCGTCTCAAGACCATGGTCTCAGATTTGGAGGCACTGATCCTCATCCTGGCCACTTCACACTCAGCTGCGAACCGCTCCATTGAGAGCTGGAGATCACGATCTGATGAAGCCAATAGGAATGAAGCTTTTGAAGTAAATAATGACATAACCACTTTTTTGAAATGTGCAAAGTTGCACATTTTTTTATCAGTATTTGAAAATATTCAACAATTAAAGTTAAAACAAACAGTAAGAAGTAATAATCAGCAAATAATTAGACTTCAAATCAGAAATTTTAATTTTTTTTTCTTTTTGTACTGAAACACCTGAGGGAAGCAAATCAAGAGAACCAAGAAGAAAAAAAGCCACTGAAATTTTAGTAAAAAAAAAAAAATAAATAAAAGACACAAAATAAAGTCGAGACAAATTCATACGGGTGACACTCGCTCCGTCTGTATATACATCACATTCACTCCACAACTGTGCCGAAGAGCATCGATCAAAAGAACAGTAATTCAAAATAAAAGCTCGTCTCTGCAGTCGAACAGCCTGCATCACGTGAAGGCAGAAAAAAAAAGCTCCCAACAGAAACCAGCAGACACCTCTGTTTCCCTTTATGTTTGTTTTACAGTGACAGAACAGAGAGCACTCCAATTTCATGTGAAAGGCTGGGAGAACTGTTGACAAAAATTGTCCGAGCATAAAGTGGATCCACAAACCAACATTATTATTTTTAATGGTCCCTGGATGCATAAGACAGAGCCACTTTCCTGACATCTCTGACCTTTAAAAAAATATCATTCAAACTTGTTTCAGAAAGAAACATGACATCAGAATAGTTTAGAAGTGGATTTGAGTCACATTTCATGTTTGGCTGTACATTATTTAAGCTCTATTATATATTTCAGCCTTTCTTTCAAATTTCACCAGAAACACTTTGTTAAAAGGAGGAAAATAGAAATACGAGGAAACCTTTGGCCAAAGAGTGTATTCACAAAGGAAAACCAGAAACTAGAAGAGTTAAGGTAATTAAAGACAAAACTAAGGAGCAGAACCGCAGTGGTTTTCTAGATTTTTTTCACTCTTTCTGAAAATATGGCCCGTAGTTCAAACCTCCTCCCATACATTTGGGTTTGTAAGTTATACTGGTTTCCTCACAGAGGAAAGAAGGAAAGAAGAAAAAGGTATCTTTTCATGAAAGTCATGTTTGTCTTGATTGTCCACAAAAAAAAAAGTGCCAGCAGGAAGCAACCCTGGCGAAAGAATATACAATCACAGCATAAAACAACAACATCCTTTCCTGCAAAGGAATTGAGTCAATAACACACTCCTGAAAAGACTCTGAACCTGCGCTGGCCTTGTGTTTGCAATCTTTATCCGAGTCTGTGCACATTTGTGTTGGGAACTGTCTCTTGCTGTTCGGTGGTCCCTTTTATTCAGAAACTGTCTTTTCTTCTGTTGCTTCGTCCTGCAGGCAGCTCTTGCGGATGATGGGCAGCGGATGGGCTTCTGTGTTAAAGACCCAGTCTTCAAAAGAGAGCAGGTCGTCATCAGAGAAGAGCAGGTACAGATACCTGTGCAAACGAGAAATGCATCAGTTAACGCAAAAAAACAAACCTGAAGCCATTCTTCTGAGTGGTGAGTATAACGCCACACGACAGCCGGTTTGCTTAGCTGAGATTAAAGATCTATTAAAGTGTTCCTGGGCGTTTGTTCTGCAAGAAGCTGCTTCAAAGATTTGCCTCGTACTTCGGCAGCATTTGCATTTTCAGTAGTGTTTTTGTAGCTGATCCATCTTTTCAGCCTCTTAACTCTGACCTGCAGTTTATTAGAAAACCAGTGAGATGAACCATTGATGTGCTCAAATAGAATTTGTTCCCAAATATTAGATACAGAACATAAACTAAAAAACAAGATTTATACTTCAGAATCTGTTTCAAGTATTTGCTGAATTTTCCCCATGTTTAAGCTCATAGTTTCTTGGATCTGCTGCTGCTTCTTTTAGTTCCCACATTTTTTAAAGACATTGTACAGGATGCTGACTGAGACAAGTCAAGTTTTTAAAATGTTTAAAAATGACTTTTATAGGTCTGTCATATTTATTTTTAGGGCATTTTAAAATACATCTAAAAAGGTGATATGTCACTGGGCTGTGAATAGTTGGTGAACAGTGTTTGCAATGGGGTCTCCATACTTTGCAGGGGTGCACTGTGCTCCACATAATCTACATTAGGCTGTTAAAATTCAGCGAAACGCCCGCGTGCCGTTTTTGTTTCGTTTTATTTGTAATGTCATTTCTGCGTTTCTGTTCATCATGTGTCCGTGTGCAATGCATCAAAATTTACATCTAGGCCCTCCTCTTTCGATTGACACCTCATTTGACCAACTGGGTTCAAGTGTCGGCTGTCCAGAGACAATAATATACAGTATCAGAAATGACCAACTTCCGGTTTCCGTCACCTGGGCTAGATTGACTGTAGATTCGGCCAGTCAGCTCCGAGCATTGTTCTGATGCCACATCTGTGTAGCCAATCACCGTACCTTTCATTTGGTATATATATTGAGGGGGTGGGAACTTTGTTCAGTGATGGACGAGGTTAATACTGAAGAGGTCGCCATATTTAGGCAGTATTGCTAGGCTAACGAAGGAAGCTACGCGCACAGGAAAACGTTTTTTTCCCCATCGTTTTTTGGCCAGTTAGCTGACTAAACATGCTAATAAGATGAAAACATATTTGTTATTAAGTGTTTCGAGTGCTTCAAGATATGGAAGAGTGATTTTTGTGGCCAGGAGAAGTAAAAATAATTGGATAAAAAGACTACCGGTCGGCCATTTTGAATCGCTAATTTCATCATATTTGAGGACAAATATGCATCAAATATGAGTGAAAAACAATATTTTTTTCGCTGCTGTTGGTTTTATAAGCTGTGTGCAATGTTAATGCTTTGAAAGAAATAAGGATATATTTGTTTATTCATGTGGTTTGGCTGGTTATTGGTGGAAATTTGGCTGAATGTGCTCCAGTTGGTCTAAATATTTCTGAATATTAATACATATTTTTTAAATTTAATCAGGCTGTGAGTAAATATGGATGGTATGTGTTTTGTGGGGGTTTTATCTTTAATTTGAGCCCAGAGTGAAGTCCCTGTGTTGAAGCATTTAGAAATCACAGTGTTTTATTCAAAGTGTACAGTCTGGACATAGTGTACAGGTGTACAAATATGCAAATGAGACATGCTGGATTGTACTATGTCTCAAATATTCATATTTTATGCTACTGTTACCACATTTGAACTGGTAATATTTGAGAATTAATATTTTAGCCCAGTAAAATTTGTTTGACAATATCTCATTCTCTTCATATTCTGTGATACTTTATAAATAAAAAAATGAAAATTTAGGGAGAAAAATGTCTTGATTTTTGTGTATTTTACTTCAATATACTAAATACTAGTTACAGTTACAAAGAATATGACTGCTGAAGTTACAAAATCAGATTATTTGCTTTAAAAAGAGACCAAGCTTGTGAATTTACTCTAAAGGGTTCAAAAGCAATACTTCATTTAATTTGTGTCTACTTTTTAAGGCATTTTGTATTCATTTTGTATTGCAGCTTCCCTGTTGACCACATCCACCAGAACTTTACTTGGAAGAGCTAAATCATTCACCATCAGGGGTTTTCTTTTAGTCACGATTAGTCATTTTATTTTTAAAGAGAATAAAACCAAAATGCTGACATGAACAACTCCCCACTTAAAAAAAAAAATCAGATTTTGTCACTTACATGATACCGCGTGGCTCTTGGGTTTGTGTAACTTAATAACCCAAGAATGAGAGCAGGTAGAATTGAAATGTCTTTTCAGTGCTCTTATTTCTTTTATGGGTGAATAAGTATCCTGTTCAAAAGCGTGCTTAGAATCCTCTATGAAGCAGAGACCAAGTCTGTTTCATTCAAAGCACGACCACTTCGTGGGCAGAACAGATAACAGGTACAGATGAATCTCTGGCGTTCACTATTATCACTTTCATGGTTATACAGAGGTGGTGGGTTGTGGAAGCCGATTTTAAATTTTTTTCTCTCTCACCAGTGGGTTGCTGAAGAGAATGCGGGACTTACTTTAGTGTCTCTGAGAGGAAGAAGCTCTGCTGCATGTTGTCGTGGCTCACGGTCAGGGTGTAGACGTCACGGATCCCAGAGAAGCCGGACTCGACCCTGCAGTGCTGCTCCAGTGCCTGACAGGAAGTGCAGAGGGAAACGCTRCAGGTCTTATCGTACAAACTCAGTTAGTATTTCATTTGTTGCATAAAGTTTATTTAGAGATTTAGCACACTTGACCCAAACCCTCTTCAGCCAATAAATGTCTGTGAGAGATAAAACATGTCAAGTATTTCACCCAGCTGGACACCAGAAGAGCAAATAATGTTAAATCTGACGAGGCTGAAAGGAGAGTGGCTGAGCTAACCGAGCGGATTAGCTCATTATTACCGCAGCTACAAAGGGCTGGCTTATACGTGCTAATTAACAAAGGCCCTGACGTGTTAATGCTTGATGTTCCTGAGCAGAAGTGTTATTCACCGCTTCCAACCTTTGTGCCTGATAATTACAGGCCTGTCAAACTCGTCAGCCTGAATTCTCCTCCACTATGTGTTGTGTGTGTGCGTGTGCACATGTTAAATTAATGCTAACTCGCTCATGCCAGTCCTCTCCAGTTTACCACCATTATTGTCCTGTCTATCGCCACGCTAATAATTGTGATTCCTGCTCAGAGTTAATCTTTTTGGTAGTAGAACTGCCTGATCCACCAGTTAATGTAAAAGTGCCACACGGTGTCAGAAGATGACTAAAGCCTAATCGAGAATGTTAAAACTTAAAAGGTGAGTGCATAACTTGGAAGATTAGAATCTAGGTTATTAATATTATATTATATTTATCTCTGATTTATCTATTTATTTTCTGATGCATCAGAAAATTACTCACTGSTTGGCATTAGTACTTACATATTTTTTAAATCAAAATATGTTCTAGTCTACAAGGAAAACTGCATATTTTGGTTTATCACCATAATATGCTCTTTGTGTTCCGTTACTGCGTTTTGACTCACGTTTGCTTCAAAAAACTCACACTCTGAAATTTGAACAGAAAAGAGAAATGTAATCTATTGAGATAAGTTTAAAAAATAATTTCTCTGAGTAAACTAAAATAAATTCTAATGGTTCTTTTACTTTCAAGCCAACAAACTAAATGGGGAACTATAAACAAACCATTAATTTCTGTMTTTTTCTTTAGGTTTATGCCACAAAGCAAGGGATACTTTTTTATTTCAAGCCTCAAAATTCTTTACATTTCAAAATGTTTTTAGATGAGCCAAATCAAAATCTGGGTTACAWGCTGTACAGAAGCCATTTTAACCTTTTAAAGTAAGCATATAGTGCTTTTAAATCCTTCCTTTTCACACAACTTTATAAAGGTGAACTACAATGCTTTGGTTTGAATTCCTCCTTTTTGTAACTTCACCAGCCCCTCTTTCACTACTTTTCTGGTGTGTGTCTCAAAGCAGCTGGATTTGATGTTGTTCCTTTATGATACTTCAAGCCCCGCCCCCTCCTGCTTCAAGACTGGTCCACTCCGGTTTTGAGAGAAGGGGTTACGTTTTCTAGTGATGCAGAAACGTTTTATTCCCTTMGCCAAGGGAGGAGGTAATGTTTTCGGTCACGTATGTCTGTCTGTCTGTGGACAAAATTACTCAAACACTTATGGATGGATTTTCATGAAATTTTCACCACAAATGGGTACTGGCCAAAGGAAAACACCATTAAATTTTGGTGATGAACAGGATCACGATCCCGACACACGAACAGCCAATCAGCTTCAAGGAAGATGACAGACTTCCAATCACATCAGATTGTTTGTAGACGGGTCAACCCCCCCACTGTACACATCCAATGGGATTGCTTGAAGCAGTGTAGGCGACCAATCACAGAGGCGCATGGAAATAAAACTTTAGACCGAATTGTTTTTAAATCGAAAAACTTACTGTTTGAAGTTACTTTAATGTAACAACAGATCATTTTCATAATACATCGGCCTGCGCTTCCAAACAATTTTGTATTATGTGTTTACGTTTTTGGACTTTTTTCCCCCCACCTGTATCGGAAAGGCAAGCTAGCTAACTCACCACCCCCCGGTTCAGGTCTGTTATCCGACAGATAACACTAAGGTTTTCTTACAATTATGTTTATTCTGTTTTTTATGGCTAAATGTTTTCTTTTTTCTGATGCTGTTCCACTCCTTCTGCTGCATGTAATTTATTACGTGTTTAGTCATTGGAAAGCACTTGTACACAAACACACATATGACTAAAAATGTCATTAATCACACACAAAACAAACACACACACTCACACACAAACATACGGCCTTGGCAGAGGTTTGCGCTCTCCGAGAGCTTCTAGTTTACAATTAAATTAAAAGATGTCAACAGTAGACTTGTCCATCCAGCCTTACATGCTGGAGCCAGAGTCTGACCCAGAACCAGAGGAGAATTAAGACAAGGGAATTGTATAGCTGGTAAGTCCAAACCTCATATGGTAATTCCGTCACAGATTATTTGATGTAATAGTTCAGAAAACATCATWGAAAGTAGAGAAAACTGAACAGGCTGAAAAATATGAACCAAACAGAATATAAAGATATCTTTGTAGCACCAGGAGAGACTAAATTCAACTTTTCTGCCTTTTAGAGACTCCAAATCYACAACAAAATGTCTTTAACAGCTAAAAATGTGGATTTTTCATGATATGTCCACTTGCTCTCAATGTTGTGTAACCCAAGTGCTAAATGAGTGATCTCACCTCAACAGCCTCCCATCCCCAGTCTCTGTACTTCGGGTCGTGGGTCAGTCTCCACATGTACATGTAGCTCTCGATGACTTCTGGTCGCAGGATGTAATATCTGTCGCTCAGCCTGGTCGCTGTGGCTTCGGCTCCACTGTCGAACCTGAAGGCTTCRGGGCCGAGCTTAGTGGCTGACAGAAATACAGACAACAAAAATGATTACTTCTTTTTATTCATTTCTTTACTGGGGGTTAGGGGGTAATTTTAAAACAGTTTTTAATGAAATAAATGTATTTTTATAGTCATAAAAACTGAATCATCAACTGTACAGGATCTTTYCAGGGAACTTTCAGCTYGTCTGCTGTACTTGGTAAAATAYATCTTTCAGCTTTCTTGCCAACATTTWGATACTATTTCTTTTTAAAATAAGTTTGGACGCAGCTGGTACTGTGTCGGCTAAAGATCTGCGCACCCTGGTTAAAATTCTGCAAAGAAATGGAAAAGCTACTTGAACAAAAAGAAGCTGGTGTCTCAGACAGCAGGGCTTCTTTCAGCTGGCTGATTACAGCACTTTATGGTTTACAGTTTTTGGCAAACCYACAGGATACTTTATTCATCAGTCACTGTATAAAAATGCAATGAGAAAAATATGACAACCTGATGGACAATAGGCTATTAAAGCAGAGCCCCCACCCAGAAATGACAAAAATTTCAGWAGTAGTTTCAGAACAGTCTTTTACCAAACGTAAAAAAAAGAAGAAGAAGAAAAAAGAAAACAAATGAAGCAACTCCAGGAGGGGATCTTCTTCGAGATTGTCTAGAGTTGTAAAAGTATTTACTAATATGGATGCTACAGATGTTCATCCCATAACTTTTGCAGTGTAGCCTCTCAAACACCTTGTTAGTTTAACTAGCTATTATAAAAAACCCTCCTTTATTGACTCTGATTTTTCTCAAGTTATTGACTTTGGTTCTGATTTACTAACTCTGTTCAAGGCTGAGATCCTTTATATCTGTACTAATGATTCCCAAGTTGAGGCTAAAAAGGAGTGAACAAGTCCAGAAATTAGAGCTTCTCTGCTCTGTCCCAACCTTCCAGACAAGATTAGACAGGTTAACAGTTGTATTAAACTCTGCATTAACCCTCCGTTTTGACCCAAGGGCAGCTTGTTAACTCTGTCACATCCCAGTAAAACTCTTAACTTACACAAAGCTGTTTTGGACCACGCCACAGAAGCAGAGCAGAGTTTTCGCTAACATTTTTTCAGGGTTCCACAAAACGGCAATCCAAATCCAACTATGAKATATAATCTGTCCACTAAGACTTTTGTCTGCATCCCTTGGAAAAAGGACAGATGGCATCTTTACCAGATGCCAAAACCACAGTTTCTACTCTGAGCCTTCTCAAATAGCCTCTCATCCTGCTTCAAAAGGAGGCTCAATTTTGACTGCCGCTATTCGGGATCTTATCTTTAGCAAGTGTCTGTTGGTGAGGGTTGAAATGTAGATCAACGGGTAAACCGACATCTTTGTTTTGTTTGGCTCAGCTCTCTCCATGATGACAGATCAGTAGAGAGTTTCAATCACTGCATCTGGCTAAAACTCCCAGAGTTACCCTTAGATTCTGAACGACCCCTTGGCCATTTTTATCACATTTTGGCATTCACTGATGCTATACATCACTGTGTGACAGCTACTTTAGGCATCTTTTTTGCAGTTTTCAGCAGCTACATAGGAAAAATGCAGGGGGAAAAGTGTATTTATAACAGCAGGTCATTTTGGTATGAATAAATGTGAATATGCAGAACAGGTGGGCAGGTTTATGGGGTTAGGGTAAACGTTAATGACGTGGTGTGAAACAGGATTTACCATGAAACTCCCTGAGCTGAAGCAGCAGCTCATTTCCAACCAGTAAAACTTCACTGTTTTTGTTTTTTCTTGCAGCTGCACCCTTCCGCAGGGTTCGCCTGATGCAACTTGAGCTCAAACCTGTAGCCTCAGGATTACAAGACTGCTGTTTTACAGCCTGGCTCAAAGACCATAATGGGAAAAAAAGAGGGAAGAACACAAAAATTTAAAAAGGGATTTTTCTTTTAACCAAACCCTTAAAAAGGAAACATAATGAGACAAAAATGGGGGAAGACCTCTCTGAAAGAGGTACTCTGCCAGCTGCCCCAGTTCCCAGTTAACTCCCAGTCGCCTGAAAGACCCGAAAAACACACAAGGTGTGCGAGTAGGGCCTGGGGTCTTAACAGCAGCACTGACCCCTGCGCTGCTGTAAGCATGAAAACTTTATTCTGTCACTAGTATGTGCTTCCTTATGGTTTATGTTGTCTAAACGGTAATCTAAACTGCTGGAGAATTTTGAGCAAACAAACTCCAAACTCTCAGCAAAAGTTGATAAARGTTTCTCCAACCTTGCATCACTATAAAAGTTGGTTAGGGTTTGTTTGCTTCTTGGACAACTGAACAGCTACTCTGAGGCTAAATTCATTTTTAGCTCATACTACAATATCTTCTTACCAACCTTAGTTTATGCAGTGTACTATATATACAGTATACACTGCATAAAGTATTTATATAGCAGGGGTCTCCAACAGTTTTTTTCCTTAAGAGCTATTTTCATAAAATGAAATTGTCTAAGAGCTACTTTTTGCAACATTTAATTTTAAACCATTGGAATAAGCTTGTTTTACACAAAAAAMATTTCTTCAATTCACATGAAACCCCTACAAAAACACTGAATTAACATGAATGTGCTTTTTGTGTTCATCCATTCATATTACAGTGTATTTCACACTACTAACTTAGGGGTTTACCCACGACAGATTTGTGCACAAATAAGATTGGGTGATGGGTCTCTGATTTTTCCCCCCGTATTGTAGATTCCAGCAGGGAGAAACCCCAAGCAGTGACATATACCACAGTGGGAGAAGTTACCCAGGAGCTCAGCACAGTGTGTGTCAAGGGTTTATGAAAAGTGTGTGCGAAAATGAATGCCAAACAAACCACGTAACCAAACGTCACCTGCCGATCGACCATACTGAGCCCTAAACTGTTTGATTGACAACTAAGGGGAAGGGACATCTTTAGACTGATTGGAATTAAATGAAAGTTTGTTTGGCCAGTTTTTCCTAATTTTTGATCAACACTGAAGAGTTACTTTAAATGAGTTCACGAGGTACTGGTTGGAGACCCCTGATATATAGTAAATGGTAAATGGACTGTACTTGTATAGTGCCTTTCTAYCCAAACAGGACGCTCAAAGCGCTTCGTATTACAGTCTTGTGTCCTCATTTACCCATTCACACAGCACTCTATTAGATCTCCTATGAAGCTAACATGTACAATCAACTATGGAGACTAATCAGTGCCAATCTCATTCATACACTGATGGGACAYACGTCAGAGGCATTGGGGTTAAGTATCTTGCCCAAGGACACAACAACTGAGACAGCTGGACGGGGTATCGARCCGATGACCTTCCGGTTCCRGGATGACTCCCCTAACCACTCTGCCACAGCAGCCCCCTAGTAATGCATATAGCATGTTTAAAACTCATCAAAATTCAATTCTGGGAAACTATCTTACAAATGTGGATAGCAGGTGATTGGAAATCCTCAAAATGGTCAATCAAATGGTTGCAGATTTGAACTGTCGCAACTAGGCCTGTCATGATAAGCAATAAATCAGTTAATCACACAATAAATTGAAGTGAGGTTGATCGTTTTCCTACTTGTTTGACACCCTGTTTTCTAGTGTAGGGAGGAGTGGTCTCCAAACAATGTTATCGTTAATCGCAACAATTTCAGAGACATGTCCTGATGCATCTCAGTAATCCAGGTAAAAAAACAAAAGGAAAAAAAAATTGAATAGGTCCTCTGGACGGGTTCTTCTTTAATGAAACGTTTCGTCTGTTAACAATAGGTATTAATTAGGTGTTAACGATAGCCATGTGATGTGAGTATCAGTCACCTGTGAACGATAGCCA
>NW_013952545.1:566500-575674 GCF_001266775.1 Austrofundulus limnaeus
TGTCCAGCCATGTGACAGGAGTATCGGTCACCTGTGAACGATAGCCATGTGATGTGAGTATCAGTCACCTGTGAACGATAGCCATGTGATGTGAGTATCAGTCACCTGTGAACGATAGCCATGTGATGTGAGTATCAGTCACCTGTGAATGATGGCCATGTGATGTGAGTATCAGTCACCTGTGAATGATGGCCATGTGATGTGAGTATCAGTCACCTGGAGGCAGTACTCAAAAGCCTGAATTTTGCCTGAAACTCTCAGACTGAAGAAGTCTCTTGGAAGAGAGACGAAACRTTTAATTAAAGAAGAACCCGTCCAGAAGACCTATACAATTTTTTTCCTTTTAATTTCAGAGACAATTTATTGTCCAGTAAAATTTGTTATCATGACGGGCGCAGTCACAACTTCCACAAACTGGTATCTGAGCATCAGACAGAACTGGTTTGAGCAGGATATTGACAGAGTCTGAGTCATTTAGTCGGTGATATCAGCTGCTAAATAAATTCCACCATTTTCTCTTCAAAGGTTTAAGCTTGAACCAGTCAGCACTGTGTTTATTTAGCTCTATTATTTGACCTAATTAGAAGGAGTTGTTTATACAAGCTCTTCCTATAGAGGGGATAAAAACAGCAACGCACAGTTTCTATCAATACACCTCCTCTGAAAGCATTTGGTTCTTCCTGCTGCTTGTTCCCCATCAGACTGTAGTTGTGAAGACGACAGAGATCTATAGCAACAGTAAAGCCATTACATTATCGGTGTTTAAAACAGATAAATGGCAGCTACTTTACAGCCATGCAAGAACAACTCTCACTTCTCTTTAATGCAGCCAGCTAATCCAAAAGCTGCTAAGCATCACACAGACCCCAAAAGAAAACCTGATGGAAGACTATGAAAGAGAAAACCGGAGAAGCCTTTTAGGCCTACAGATCAAAAGTATTCAGAGCGCATCAGGGAAACCGTTACGTGATGAGTCACATTAGCTCACTGCTGAAATAAAAAAGAAAGCAAGAGTGGAGGATGAATCCTTACCTAACAGTGGGGCAAAGAAGATTATTGTCAGGGCCAGGATCGATGCCAAAAAGAAGAAATCAAACAATAGTCTCCTCAAAACATGTAGGCAGGCCTTTTTTTTCCTTTTTGGGTATTTTTCCCCCTTTTCTTTTATGCATGGTTTCATTTTTAGCATCTGAATGTAATAAAGCTCAGTCTAATTTATACGGTAGAGCCACAGCAAATTTGCTGCTGGAGATTTTACAGTGTTTACTCTTCCCCATTTCTCTTTCTCCCCGCTTTCTTCCAGTAAATAAGAAACCCTGATTATCATTTCAGACACACTTTGATGCTCCATATTTGCTGCCCACAGCTGTAAGACATTACAAACTAAATTGCTCCTTATTAGACCTTTCTGTTGACGTGAATCCACCTAAAAAAGCTTATTTTATTTTTTTTTATTTTTTAGCAAAAGAACAAATTAAACCCGAGGCCCTTTTTAATTTTCAGTGTTGCTCAACTAGATTGTTTTCTGACTAAACCTCTCCTAACAAGACAGCAGGTACAGATTTTTTTGTATTATCTAATTTAAGCAGCTCAGGCTGAGTTGAAATTAATTTAATCTAAAGGTTTGCTACTCTGATAGCAGTAATGTGAGGCTGAATCATATTGGGGATGCTGCAGATGCTTTGGGGGCTTGACATGGACTATTTTTAATAAGAACATTTTCACATCTTCTCCACAAGTTGTATGCACCAATGAATATTGGGTTTTGTGAGTAGATACAGTACATAATGCCCACTGGGATGCAGAAATGTAGACAGAATGTAGCCAATTAGTTCCCCTGACCTGGGAAGCCAGTGCTCAGTAATGGATGAAATAAAGCACAAGTTCTATAAATCTCTACATTTAACATCTTTTAATATTACAATTTATATACAGTATATAAGCAAATTTTCCACAAATCCAAGATCTTGACTCCATTACAGACTATATAGTCTTCACACCACTATTTAAGTTTGGATATTACTCACTGGAGCGATCGTAGCTCTCATGGCAGGTGTGTGTGATCTCAGCAGCGAGGTCCAGGTAGTGTTGCCTCTTCTCTGGTGCTCCATCATCTGCCCCAATCCCAATCATGCCCCCTGAAAAGCAGGCCAGGTGGCCCATCTTGTGGTCCAGGATCCCTCCCCTCCACTCAGCCATGTAGGTGAGGCCTCCRGGGGATTTCTGCACCAGGTTAGCTTCAATCGCCTTCAACAACACACAAAACCAAGTTTGTTTTACCCTCAAGTAGTCATTGAAAAAGCACATACAGTAACTACTACCCAACATTTGGTACTTCTTACTTTTTTCCTTGTAAACTATATTTAGCTTTCATTATACTGTTTTAGCATGTAGCTTCTAACAAGTACTGAACATTTTATTTGTCAAGTTTTTTCTGTGCTTTTATTTTGTCCCTGAAATCAGACCTGAATTAACATATTTGGAGCCACAGCTGACTTGACCAAACAGGTGCTGCAACAACCTCATTAAGCGGCCAATAAACCAATTAACACCAGAATTAGAGATATGCCTCCAATTAGTTTGGAATAGACATAAAGGCAGCAAGTTTCACATTGATTCAATCAACCGAAACAAGGACCTGAACAGTGAAAGCCCCAGTATCTTAAAYGAGTTTATCCTGTGTTCATCACAAAGAAAATAAGGCCAAAGCTTCTTTACAGTAAATTAAAAGCATTATAACTTGAAGAAACATTTAACCCGTTAACATTTTTGCTACCCTGCAGCTGCTTCTATTCAGCTTTTAATGTTCTGAAAAGAAGAGCACCTAAATTAGTTTTTATTTTAAAACTCTAATTTGAAAACACATTATTTTTCTTCAAACAGCTCAGTTGGAACATTGAAGCATTACGGWGCAGCAAATATGCAACAAAAACCTCTTTATTTAAACCTTAAATTATATTTTTCCTCTTTTTGTTTTTGTAAAAACAAAAATGTGTAAATTATAAATCTATGGTACTTTGTACGTATTATCATATTCTGCTGCTCTCATTCACATTTACTGCATCATGTGTGCTCATGATCAAAATCCAAAGAAGAAAACCAAGACAAAGCAGTAATGTGTGCACCATTTAAGTTTAAAAAACTTTAAAAAAAATCTGTTTCTCCACAGGGTTCAGACTGGTTATTTTATCTCATATTAGCAGTAGTTAGTGGCAATCATGACGCACCATGAATGGAAAATGTTTTCTTTTTCAAAACAGTTTTAATTAGTAGCCTGCTTTTATTTGAATGGCAAAGATAATTAGTTGTGCTGCGCTTTCACCTCAGATCTCTGAAAAAAAAAAATCCTGCAGCATAAAACAATCTGATGGAACAGCAGTGCTTGGTCATTAAATACCAAGTCACAAGAGAAAAACTGGCTTTGTRATTAATGATTCTATATCTGGATTGATCCTCTGATGAGCAAGGTCATCTGAATGACTGCCTGACGTTTYTATACTTTGTTTATACACTGCATATACAGTATTCACGTGTGTACATAGTTTGTTTTGTATTAATGTACTCAGATTCAGTTTGGTTAATATCATCCCAAAGATGAAGATACRCAAGTCTTATCTTTTGGAACTTAAGTTGCTCAGCATAAGTAGATTTTATTTATATTTTAAAATAGTTTTTGCTGTCCTACTGTTTGCATTTTGTCTCAAAGCTTGTTGAAAAGCTTATGCAGATGATTGTAATCATGATTTTGTTTATGTTACAACACTGTTTGCATTAAAAGGCACGTTCTTACCTCCATCGCGGTGTAGTACGTCGTTTTTGCGTCCTCGTCTGTCTTGTCTGACATCAGGTATGATTTAATCAGGTACTCGTAGAAACTGTCTCCGAGTCCACCAATAGAAACATGATCTAAAAAAGACAAAGTGATAAATAACACACGTTCATTTTTTTCTTTCTTTATCCTTTATTGGTCATCAATGCATGTTTCCATACAATGATGAAATTTCTGCTCTGCATTTGGCCCATCACAAATGAGAAACACCCAAGTGGAGCAGCGGGCAGCTGTGTAAGTGCCCGGGGAACAGCTGGGGATTGGGTGTCTTGCTCAAGGACACCACGACACGTGGGGAGTCGAACCTGTGACTTTTGGGTCCCAAGCCAACTGCTCTACCACCACACCATGCGACATGATTCTAAATTTAAAAGTACTGATTTAGGATTTTCAAAACATAATAATTAGATTTTTAATGTGCCTGTGTGTCCGTTAGCAAAATATTTCATAAACCAGCAAACTAATTTTAATATCACKTCCAGTGTAATAGCCCTGCAAACATAGAAAAGGTTAAAACTTAAGGCTGCATAACACTGCAATATTTTAAAACAGTCGGACGATTTTCAAAGACTGAGAGAGCCCACATGTGAGGATAAAAAATCCTGGATATACCAGGTTTGGTCCTACAGTATGTGGTGTACAGCCACACGGCAAGAGACAACACAATACWCACCACACACAAAAAGATATTTCATTCATGAACATCCAGATGTTAGATTTGAAATCACRCGAGACTTCTTGAAATCTCACGAGAATTCAGATGTCAGAGGAAAAATCTCACGTAAACCTCCAGAGAGACGTGAGTTCAGAGTAAATAGTAATTTTCAAGCTGTTGTTTTAAAGGTAGCGCAACTGTGTTTGCTGCATGACCAGTTTCACCTGTTCCCCCATGTTTGTCTTGCATGTCTTCTTGAATGGGTGCTTCTTAACTGCCCCCTCCCCCCTTCCCTGAATGCACAGCACCTTGTGAATTCATTTCTGTGAAAGGCGCTATATAAATAAAACTTTTTACTTACTAATAAACATTTGCATCAAGAAAGAAACAATCTTGATTATTTGTGGACAATTTTTTTTACCAGAGGAAAAACAATCCTACAGGACTTTTAACATCCAGCAGACTTTCTGGTGAGTCATGACATTTTTTTGTCTTCTGTATTTTGGAATCCCCTCCATGTTTACGTCACCTTGCTTTCTGATTGGCTACGTCTCATTCAACAGGTTGCAAGCTCATTTGTTCTCAGGTGAACACTACACACACAGTTTGATTTCCCCGATTTGAGGTCGGAGCGGTCCCGACGTCCTTCCGAGCCGACTTTATCACTCTTAACTCCCCACCCACGGCAGGAATATCTGCTATAATTATCCTTAGAGCCATCAAGATAATCTGGACTTCCTTAAGATGGTCGGAAGGGACAGAATTTGGCACAATTATCCTGCAGTGTGACGCAGCCCATAGTCAGTTTGACTGATATTGAGTTAAGATTCTGTGTGGTCATAGCTGGGAGTCATCTCCATCTCATTCTCCTAGAGCTAAAAGACTTTTGTTTAAAACTTTGGCATGAAAAGTGTGGACACTATGCATTCCAGCAAGAAATGCTAGTTAATTATTTTTCTTTAAATAGCAGTGATAAGAACATTTTTTTTGTTTCATAAAACTCTTTAACCTGTCGCAGTTTGTTGTATGACCCCCCACCCCCACCAAGTTAAACACTGAATAATTAGCGTGGGGATTTTGTCATTTAAACTAAAATAAGTGGTTCTTTACTTTGCCCTTGCTTGCTTTAGTCCAGATTCAGACTCGTACAGATGAGCGTGATATCACAGGGARGCACACACGACTCCTTATCTTTCCACTCATGCAACACCTTCACTGACTCGCCCACAAGTTTATCACAGCACTGCTCTGACACAGACAAACGAGGGAAGCCAAAGTGCTTTATTTTCTCCTGTSTGTTATTATTTACTGTTTTGTTTCCTGCATGCGCTTCTGCAACAATTAACTGCTGTAATCATCTAGATTAGCACCTCTTCACTCCCAGCATCATCTTATCTTGTGGGTTTTTTTTTTCTTACCTCCTTTCAGGTAAATTGGACAGATCCAATTTTCTGCAGTAACTGAATCCATTGTCATTTCAATAACCCAAAGCAACAGGAGTCATATAGCTAGGTGCTGCATTATGGGACTGATATTAAAATCGAAGGGAAGTAGACTGATGGATACAGATGAGCAGCTGAAAGAACTTTTGACACAAGTGATTTAAAGCCTGTCGTGTGCGAAACGGAAAGAACTAAAGTGAAAATATGTGATCAAGGAGACTCAAATTTTTGTAACTCTGGCCTACACCAATTTTCCTTTGTAAAAAAAGGCTAAATTAGTTTGATTTACAGAATTGGCACCACTTCATACATCAGGATCACRTTTAACAGAAACACATCCTGGATCCTCAGAGTACTTACGCTGCACCCAGTTGCCACTAACTGGGCTCAGGAAGTTAGGATACAAGCCGTGAGGTTTTTCAATCTTGTTCARCAGCTTCCTGATGTTCATCACCTGAAAATACATGGTATAGAGTTWAACTATTGCCAAGATATCAACAGATATTTAACAAGAAATTAAGTTACAACATAAACAAAAGGAGGGTTTGAACAATGTTAACACCGGCCTAACTAATGACAGTAAAGCACACAGTTAGCACCAAAGTAAAGCTAGTATCTCACTGTGCTTCAACTACTGGAGACTCAAAAATATGTAAAATTCATTTGCAGTCAAGAAAGAAACAATCCTGATGCTGAGTGTTTGTGATCCAGAAGTCTTGGCCCACATTTTAAGTAGCTAATTTTCTAAAATCCAAGCTTATTGTCACGTACACAGCAAGATTGTATTCTAGGCTGTGAACTTTATTTTGTTGCCCACATCACACCTGCCAAGAGTAGCTCATACTGGAGTCCACTTTGTAAATAAAGACTAGGGTTGGGCAATATTGGTAAAAAAAAATAAAAAATCACGATTAATTGTAGTATTTATCCGATAACGTTTAATTTGCGATTAATCCCTTGGAGTCCCTGGACACCCTAATGTCCTAGTCACATGACCAGTTTAGTGGGAAAGATTTGCTCTTCATAAAAATCTGTTCCAAATTCTGTGAAAATTACAGACTTCAAGTTACACATCACATTTTAAATTGTGTTGATAGATAAATAAATTACAGAACTTTTTTTTAATGTTCATCATATTTGAAGCAGAGAGGAGCTCCGAGTGGACAGATCTGGTGACATTAATCGTATATTAATCGTCAAATGCCAAAAAATAATCCATTAACGTTTTTCTGATGATTAATTGCAAACGATACGATTATGCCCAACCCTTGTCCACAGGCAGATTTGGACCAATTATTGATGGTCTGTGTGGTGTTAAGACCTGAACATTAGTCTTGGAGGTGTTGGTATCAAACTGCAGCTTGAGACGAGTTCGAGACACCAACAACTCTGACTAAAAAAATGTGCTACTGATCTTCTTTCAAGCATATTTAAAACGTAACATGATTACACACCTGCGTGACTCACAAAAGGACATTAAGAACCCCTAAATCTTTTTTCCAGTACAGTTTAGAGCATGTGTCAAACTTAAGGCCCGCGACACTCGTCTAGAACCACCAGGGAGGTAGTACTCCATATTTTTTTACTCAGTATGAAAATTGTTTCTTATGTCAGTGGTAAACTTTACATTTATGATTAAATGCAACAAAATAAACAAATTTAAAAGGTGAAAAATAATAATAATTGTCCTGCCCTTTGTTGGCTTAAGTAAAAGAGCACAGTTGGATAGCACAGTATTAATGTCTCAAAATGAGCTGCTTTAAAGTCAGCATTGAACATAAACTAATGCRTGTCGATCAACCATGGGATTTCCCTGTCAGAAAGTGGGAGAGTTCAGAATTCAAGATGGCAGCTACTAACTAGAAACTCATCAGTGAGCAAAACTSTATTAGTTTTACTTTTAATAGAAYTTCTGTATTATTTATTTCAGATTTAGTCAGACGTACATAAAAGAGGATGCGTTAAAATCTGTTTAGTCAAAGTTAAACATGAAACATCAAAGTTAGCTACAACTGGCCCTTCGAGGGCCAGCATAACGCTCATGTGGCCCTCGGTGAAAATGAGTTTAACGCCCCTGTTTTACAGACTCCCTCACAAATATTGTACAGCAACAAATGTAAGCCCAGTGAGATRCAACCTTAAAGCTTTTAACGTGAATCACTRAACCTTTTCTTTGTAGACTGGGTTGTTAGAGAGCTCGGTCAGATGCACAAACTCAAGGTGAAGAGTCCCAAACTCGGCCAAGATGCTGCTCCCAGCCGAGGCCCAGCCCCAGCTCCAACTGGTCCCACTGCAACAGAGGYGACATTCAAAGAGGTTTAATGTGAGTATCATTGATTTCACATGGAGGTATGTACAAGTACAAGCTCAGCATCGGCAGCCCACTAATCACTCAGGARCCAACTGGGGACATTTATAGTCAGATTGTTTTAAAACACTTTTGGCTGAGTTTGTGCTGAATCAAGTGACTCATTGTGTTTACACTGTATGTAAAACCCACAACAAAGTGATGAGAGGGGCCAAACACAGCCTGGCAAACTAAATAAGAACACCTGAATAAAGCATACCTTGTTCTTAGAAAGAAAGAAAGAAAGTTTTGTCTCAGCATAAACTCCAACCCACCGACTTTTTATAAATGTTATATTTGTTCCAGCAAATGTTTTAGTTTTTTTTAGTTTTTTATTCAAAAGTAAGCAGTAATATTAGATTTTATTTTAAAGTTTGAAGCAAAGAGAATATCATGWGATATTATGGAGAAAATGAATTCTTAGCTGAACTTTTAGTTTTTGTGTTTATAACAATTTTTTCAGCTTCACCTGACCCTGCTGTGTCTGCAGCTTATTCTGATTCTCTGCAGAAACTCTGGTCTTTTTTCTTCCTAATGAAGCATATTTTAAAACTGTGCTTTTGACCTGCAGTGAATTGTGCATTTTAGAGAAATATCCTCAGGAATCAAGCAAAAAAAATGTAATCAATATTTTATTTCTGAGCAAAAATGCAAATCATATACCGTATTTATTCGTGTATAATACGATCTCATGTATAATACGACCCCCCCCCCTTTTTTGAGCTTAAAAAGCATTAAAAATTTAAGCCTCAAACTACCTCCAATTTCATACAGACCAAGATTTTTCAGCCTTTGCAGTCTTTATACCTATCAGTAAAATGACCATTGGACTGTTCATTTTATTTTAACAACACATGTACTAAAAGGTATTTTGACAACAAATATACATCAGCTGTAGCAG
>NW_013952545.1:576643-580413 GCF_001266775.1 Austrofundulus limnaeus
GCCAAATTTTGTGTTGATTGGTGCAGCTAGAAAGAAAACAGTACGAAAACAATATGACTCCCTCTTACGCTTTGCGTGCGGGGGTCATAATAAAAGATGATTAAACATTGCAATGTAATGATCATACAAACACTAGAGTTACTCAGGAAGGTAATGTTGGGGAAACAAATGATTGTGGAAAGTTTATAACTGTAAGCTCAGGAAAGGGAACTTGKTAACAACACCTAAAAAGGTTTCTGAGCAGAACCAGTTTTGTGTTTGCTKGTGAAATGCTGTGAAGCAGATCAGATGACAAACTGGAAGCTGGCAGCAGAAACTGGGAGTGTGAATGTTTTGATATCTCGGTGGTTAAAATGAACTCAGCAGCTGCTGTTGGTTAAACCAACAAAGAACATTCAGTTAAACGTGCCGAGAAAACAGAGTTACTCTCGGCTAAAAATAAACTAATTATAAGGCTCCTTTACCAGCTGTTATTCAGGTTTTGGTAAAGTTTTAGAAAAGAAAAATTAAAACTATGCAGTGTTGCCAAGTTACATGTGTTCTTACATAAAGACATGTTTCATCAGTTTGTGCATCAGCACTCAGAAAACTGACATTTCTGTAAATGTTTGTTTCGCTCACAGATGATTAGTGGAGGCAGTTAACTACAAGAGAGACTTTACATACCCTCCAAGTGTTTTAGAAGGATGTCAGATGCTGGATAATTAATTGGGTTTAATTTTTTAGARGAGGAGGAGATGCAGAAGGAAAAAAAAAGAAGAAGAAGAAGTGGCAGGCATGTGAGTTTGCACTCTGATGAATGCACTCATTAAAAGTTTGTGTGATGCATCATTAGTAGCTCTCTTCGAGTCGTGTGTTATTCTTTGTTTATGAAGAATCAATCAGAGAATCTAACGCAGAGCCGGAGGGCAGCAGGTGGTGCGTTTGAAGACGGACATTACTGGAGCATCACAAACACAAATCCATTAATCTTTTACCCCCTCCCCCCTTTTAATGAACCTTTTCTCAGCAATCACAAACAATATCAGGTGGTGGAAAAAAAAAAACACTGAAGAGATAAAATCAATATGTCACACATAATATGTTGAGGAAATTTACCAGGAGAATTATTTATATTTAGCAGACTGAAAAAAAAAACATAAAGATGGCATTTTGATTATGACTCCCACCCCCGCACATGAAACGGGGTGTCATATTGTTTTCATACAGTTTATTTTATTTTATTAYTTATTTTCAAAATTTTTGGTACTGTAGCATGAAAACGGCTGAACCGATCAACATGAAATTTGGTAGGAATGGAGTTGTGTCCAGCTTACAAGACGCCAGCTAACGGTTTTACCATAGACCCCATATTTGAGGAGGGGGCTCCATCTAAAAAGGGGGTGTATGGACATACCAAAATGTTTGTACCTCAAAAAATATTCAACAGGAGCTTCAGAAATGTTTTTTTTCCTCTGTTGTTTGGCTCTGATGAAGGGCTATCCATTGGGCCCAACAATGAGCCCCCYTGGACACCCACCCCATCTAAAAAGGGGGTGTTTGGACATACAAAAATGCTTATAACTCAAAAACTATTCAACATAGGAGCTTCAGATTTTTTTTTGTTATTTAGCTCTGATGAGGGCCTACCCATCTGGCCCACCAATGAACCCCCCCCCCAAATAAATAAATAAATAAATAAATATTGATGACTTCTGATTTCTGGTGAAGTGGAGCTTTGCATACGTGCGGGGGTCATATATGGTGCCTTTATGCAGTATCTAAATTTATTTATTTACTTTTAAACATTTGTTTTACTTATATATTTCAAGCTGGCATACTGTAAATGATTTTTAAGAATGTGAACAAATTAAAGCATACAAACAAAAGAAAAGAAAGAAAATAYTTTGAGAGTAACCTCTAAAAGAAGCAAGTCTCCTTTATTTTTCACTGCTTCAAATGAATATAAATGTATGTTTTGGCTCTCCTACACATTGTTCACCTCTGATGGGATTGTGCTTTGAAGGGATTTGTTTTTGTGTGGGACAGTATAGGCAGCATGGTTCCTCCTGTCCATCTGTGCCAYCGGCACATGTCGGTGGTGTAGCAGAAATTAACTGTGGAAAAAGGTAATTAAATCTGCCAGCAGCTGCCCAGTTTGGCTGCTGGTGTAATTGGTAGCAGGTGGAYGGCAGAGGTGCCAGGAAGTATCGTCTAAGATGATAAAATTGGGGATGAGGGGAGCGAGACTTAACTACGGTGGGATTGATAAGAGTTGAAAAGAGAAAATTCAATTAGGTGTCAGAAATTTTGATTAAATGAAACATAATGGACCCTTTCCAGCAGCAAGGCAAAACMATCACTGCAAAAACACAGTCTACTCATCATTTTCATGTCACCGTCAGAAATAAAGTATTTAACATGTTGTTACATTTTTTACACACAAGCACATTTCTTCTCCAACCCTCAGAGTGACACAAACACAGAGAAGTAAAGATTCAGTCAAACGGCTGCTGAAATGAAAATGGTTTGAAGTTGTGCTGCGTGACCGCGGCACGAACACGACTGTGTCAATACAGGTTTTAAATTAGATAAGCAATGACTTGGAACAGATTAAAAAAACAACAATAATCATTTAGAGGCATGAGAAGATTATTCATATGTGCTTTCAAAGAATTTACAGACAGATTGTCATCTAAATGTCATCTGAAGCTCAGCCTGCAGCTGATTATCTGTCAGTAAGAGCGAACTGTGGCTCTCAATCTATTAGTTTTGGAACAATAATGAGGGACTGAGCTATAAGTTTGGATGATTTTCTTTCCTTTTTTTTCTGTCTGATTTTTGAGTTGCTCTGGTTTTTAGTTTTTGTTGTGAACCAAACCAGCTATTTGTTAATATCTATTTTTTCTGAGTACTGAGAGTAGATGGAGGACAGCCGGAGGTGAGGACTGGTGCTAAAACTCACCTCCCCAGGTTGATGACGCCTCGGGGGATTCCTGTTGGTGTATTAAAGGCAGGCAGCAGCTTCTCTCCCAGCTCCACGGCTTTATTCCTGAACAGCTGAAAACAGAGAAAGACATCTTTGTAGTCGATACACTTCCACAAGACAAATGTGAATGTTTTATCATTCCTTCTGTTTATATSCCACACATAAATAATTGCAAATGTGCTTCTCATCTCAACCTAGTTTAAAAAGAATCATAGTGACAGGCTGGGAACCAGAAGCTCCGGATGTGTTTTTTCCCCTCAGTTTTCCTTTTAAATCTAATTATGTAAAACATGAAGCTGGTTGCAGCAGAAGTCCAGCAGTGTAATCTACAATAGTCCATCTTAAACTGCTATTATGCCACATTTCCACTGACTGAAGTCAATGAGGAAGAGTGAACAAATCATTTATGAGCTGAATTATCAGTCACAAAACCTCTGCTTCCCAGTGAGAACACTTTTTTGTAAGGGAGAACTGAACCATATTAAAATCCTAAAACAAAATGTTTAAAGTGTATCTTACCCCCCTGTGAAAAGATAACTCCGCCCCAAGGCGAAATTTGAAAAATGCTTCAAAGCGGGTAGGGGAGGGGGGAGCTTAGAGAGCAGAGGTGTGGCCAGGACGAGAGAACGTGACAGGCAGCTAGCATTAGCATAATTGATGCTACATGGAGAGTGACCACAGTATTGCAGATAGTTACATCTCTGAACGTCTGAGGTGGAGGATTTTCACCCCACACCAGCCTCGGACAGAGGAGGAGGAGCGCTCCGACAGCCTGACAGAAAAAAAAAAAAGCATACAGCTG
>NW_013952545.1:581406-583547 GCF_001266775.1 Austrofundulus limnaeus
AAACATTTTAGACACATTCTAGACAGTTTATAAGCTAAAAATAAGTTAATTTTGGGGTAAGTTACTCTTTAAGGAATCTGGAAGACAACAGAGCAGAGATGAGGATAAAAAAATGCAGCTTCTTATAAGTGAAAGAGACTGAGAAGAGACATGCATGCAGTGGAAATGAACAGCGACGAAGCAGAATCAGAAACAGAACTAAGTGAAAGAGACTGAGAAGAGACATGCATGCAGTGGAAATGAACAGCGACGAAGCAGAATCAGAAACAGTGTGAAGGCAGCAACAGAGCAGAGCAGTGACTCAGCAGAAAAAAATGGAAGAAGATGAGGGGAAAATTGGAAAAAGCAAATTGCAGCCAGATGGGAGGAAACCACTGACCTTCAGTACGAGGGCTGTTATTATGGAACAAGAAGTCTTAGCTGTGTTGTAGTCTGCAGTGATTCTGATGGGACTTTCTGAGCTTCAGTGAATAGCTAATCCTGCAGCACTATAGGAGCTAATGGATTTTCTTTATTCCACACATCTTTAAGGGTGTGAAGCGAGCGCGTAATGTTGCAGCGGAGACGGTAATTGATTTTGTGAGCTACAAATTTGAGCCTAATTGTTTTAGTAAACAAACAAAACTGACCAATAAAAATTATGATAATCCTCTGAGCARCACGTTCAAAGATCTGCAGGCAGCTTTTACTGATTAGTTTGACACAAAGAAGGGAAATAAAAAAAAGATGAAAATATTGAAACATAAAGACAGGTTTTAGAATAACAYTTGTCACGAGGAATCATTGAATAAAAATCATGTTGTCAGCTATGAACTACACTTGCTGTAGAAAGATTTAACAAAACAGAATAAAATCAAAATTTTAAAAGTGTAGATATTTTCCTCAAGGTTTGTTACCAATTTCAGATGACTTTGTAAAATTCAATTCAAATTCAAATTCAAAGTGTTTATTGTCATATACACAGATGAAACGTTTCCCTGAGCAATGAAATTCTTCCTTTGCCAGCCACACTGAATGCCAAGAGACCAGCAGATGAAAATTAAAAAAAAAAACTAGCACTAAAACGATACTAAGAAAGTAATAAGGGAAAAAGGATAAAAAAGACCACACTTGAAACAAAAAGGAGACCAAACTAGAGATAATAACATCAGAAGGCCAACAATACAATCAGTGTTTAAAGTGTAAATGTGCAGCAGGTTCTAATTGTTTATCAAGAGCTCAGAAGGTGTTTTTGCTTCAGTCGGCCAGGCCTTACTCTGCCCCGGCCCTGGTTGTGTTTGCATTGAGCTGAGAGCCACCTTGTTGTGGGCAGGATCATTAAACATGCACTATCTTATTTCATTTTATTTGCAACACAACAATAATGGTCTACACCAAACATGAATGAAAAGTAAGCTACTGAGGTCTGTACCTGACCATCCTGCAGTATGAAGCTTAAAACGAGAGGGCAGGATGACACAGGGTGGTAAGCTAATGTTAGCTTGTTGTTGATTGGTATCTTGCTACTGTTGTTGTGCACTTAAACTCGTGAAAAGAAAAAAGTTGGTCGCTGCAAACGATTCAGTTAGTGGCGTTACAGTTACAGTTACAAAGTCGGCTTTCTATCACCTGAAGAACATTTCCAGGATTAGGAGGACTAATGTCTCGGCAAGATCTAGAGAAACTCATCCGTGCGTTTATCTTTAGTGGCATTGATTACTGCAACAGTTTATGATGTAAAGCACTTTGAACTGCCTTGTAGCTGAAATGTGCTATACAAATGAACTTGATTGATTGATATAAAATTGGGCTGGGCAGCCCCRCCCAGATAGAATCAAGGGTCTCGGGGTTTCAGAAATCAGAGTGGAACTGGCTGGTGAGGGCTACTGCAAACATACTTGAGTTTGAAGCAGGGCCAATCCTAGAGAGTAACACAGATGCTGAAGTCTTGATATATATAGACGTGAATGTGTGTGTGTGTGTTTATGTGTGTGTGTGTTAGACTCCCTTTACAGCCTCCTAGTCCTCTGTTTTATCAAAGTGAGCTCTAATGACCTTCTGCCTGGTCTCATCTTTCTTTGTTGGTCTTCTCTACCACCATCAATACTCCAACAAATCCACATCTACACACACACACACACACACACACACACACACACACA
>NW_013952545.1:583644-585592 GCF_001266775.1 Austrofundulus limnaeus
ACACACACACACACACACACACACACACACACACACACACACACCTGTGTGGAGTTCATGCATCGTTTCAACTCTGTAATACAGTTTTGTTCATGCAATTATTCACATTTAAATGAACTGTCTGTGCTACATTAACAGGCAGACACGAAGCAAAAGCTGCCAATTATCTTGCATTCATTTATTCTTGTTACCTTGTTTATAAATGAGTTGATTGATTACAGTAAAACCCCTTTAGTTGGCATCTGCTCTGTGATTTACTGTATGCAGCACAGGAGCTAAATTAAAAGCTGCGTTTATAAATCTGTTCCTGACATGCTGCTGGTCTACTCTGCCTCACAGAGCCTCCTCCAACACACAAGCTTCATTACTCAAGTGCTGCTGTAAATGCACTTTATGTGTTTGAACCCCCACCCTCCGGCGTCCTCTCTGTAAATTTAGGATCTTGGTAAATTTTTGGGTTGGTTCTGTTCACAAGTTTTATTTTTAACATTCTCTGCCTGCCTGACGTAAGAAGGGAGGATCTCTGCAAAGAGAAATATTGATCGAATGCGACGAGTCGCTTTCTTTTCTTTTAAATTCCCTGTAGGTTAGAGAACAGGAGGCCTGACACAAATGGCTTCTCCATCGGCTCTTAACTGCCAAAGACAGTCATCGGGCATGCATGTCTTCTGTCCCACAGCAATATTGTTTCTTCTTTATCTGCCACTTCTGTTTACCAGGACAACCTCTCAGCTCTCGCCTCAGAAAATGAAACTCCTGAGAAAATGGGCTCATGCACTTTTTTCATGCATCTAAGTTTTTGTTGAATAGTTTTGAAACATTATGTTTGTTCATTTTGAGCCATATTTTTGCTTTTCTCGGTGCGAGCTACTGATAAATCTGGGGTAAAGCTCGCAAAACAAGTACAARTCCGATTTTTGTTTTACAAAAAAGAGCCATAAGAATTATCRCGAGAAMAGATTACAACCATCCATCTAATACATTATTTTGTAAACTGAAATTTTTGAAATTCTATGGTTTGATTGACTACAATATTTTACTGTTTATGTACAAGGCTCACAGAAACATATTACCTTCCAACATTCAGGTAAACTTTGTTAAGAGAGACAGTTGTTATTATCTAAAGGGGATGGAAATGTTTGTGAAACCATATTTTCATACTTGCTTGAAAGAAAGATGTACTTTAATCCAAGTTATAGGTTTTGTAGAATGGTCTGGAAATGATCTTAAAAATGCCAGATCTATGTCTATATTTAAGAGACAGATAAAAGCAAGTTTTTTGTATATGAAAAGTAAAAGGTGAAGCTATTTGATTTGTTGTTTGAGTTGATGTTTTTATGTTGTTGTTGTTTTCATTTGTATTTTATTTTATTTTTACGTTATTCAGTATTGTTTTGTAAATTAAATTTCATTTGAATATATTCTGGGTCGAAAAGGGGCAGACAAAATAAGATTTATTCTTCTTCTGCTACCTTTCATTTTATTTTGATTTGTATATATATTTTTTGGTTTTGGTTTATTTTTTATTATTGTATGCAATATTTTTTTAATGAAATGAATAATTTTTTGAATTGAATTGAAAAATGCTTGTACTGTATTTTTCTTTGATGGCGGGTGGGGGAGTGGTGGTATGTATTTTTCAGACACATAGCTCGATTCTGTACCACAATCAGGTCACTATACACCTTGAAAGTGGCCTCTGTCTCTTAAAGAACCTCCTACCATTTCTGACACTCCCACTTCAGCACATCTTCACAACAAAGCTTCACGCTCTTTATAACTTGTTGTAGGAGCGTTATCTTTTGTTAAAGATAAGGAAAAAAGGAAAAAAAAGAAGCAACAATATATATCTGTTTAGGAAAATAGCAACACAGGATACAGTTCAGTCTTACTGGTATGATCCCACCTCAGACCCGGAAAGCACGTTTTTTTGAAAACTGAGCTTCTG
>NW_013952545.1:585602-594818 GCF_001266775.1 Austrofundulus limnaeus
GAATAAATTTTTGAATAGAATTGAATAGAATTGAAAAATGCTTGTATTTTTCTTTGATGGCGGGTGGGGGTGTGGTGGTATGTATTTTTCAGGCACATAGCTCGATTCTGTACCACAATCAAGTCACTATACACCTTGAAAGTGGCCTCTGTCTCTTAAAGAACCTCCTACCATTTCTGACACTCCCACTTCAGCACATCTTCACAACAAAGCTTTGCGCCCTTTATAACTTGTTGTAGGAGCGTTATCTTTAGTTAAAGATAAGGAAAAAAGAAAAAAAAAGAAGCAACAATATATATCTGTTTAGGAAAATAGCAACACAGGACACAGTTCAGTCTTACTGGTATGATCCCACCTCAGACCCGGAAAGCACGTTTTTTTGAAAACTGAGCTTCTGGGAGGAGCTTTGGACAAATAGGCGGAGCTTTCTATGAGCAAGTGTTTTTGCRCCTAATAATGGCTACCACTTGAGATTTCTCAAACATGCATGAAGGAGTCAAAGCAATAAACTGGGTATGWTTTTTGATGAGGGTATGACATAACTAAAGTCAGTTTTGCATGTTACACCCCCCAACCTTTAAAAAAAAAACACTATCGAGACCACAAAAAAARTTACTTGTGATTTTTGTCACTACCATTCAGCCTAAACTCTGTTTAACCTGTTGACACCAAGCTTTAGGAATGTGAGCTACAACAAGTTCTCATAAATGAATTTACGTACATCAGAAACTCTCTGACTAGACAACAGGCATCATGAAAATATGCAGTGGTAAAAATATACTGGTTGCTCAAGGGTTATAGCAGCCTCTGAAGAGCTTCCTCGTCTTCCCTTGATCCCCTCTTACCGAGCGAAAAAAATGGGGGCTTTTAATGAGAGAACAAAGCTTCGCCTCTTTTAAAGCTCRTATCACCTCCACTTTAGTCCCATTACAGAGATGCAGGAGCCGAGGTGAGCTGAAACCCTGATCTCCTGGGGATAAGAAATGGCTGGAACGAAGCAGCGGAAAACCTCTCTGAAACCGAGATGAAATATAACTTCAAACTGCAGAGGACTGCTTATGGTCTCCTTGATTCTGTCCTCCACTTCTGACACCAAAGCACTTGCAGGCAGCATGCATWGCATCTTCATACGAAAACAGCGAAACGAGTCACTTTAAAGACCCCAGTTGCATTCCTAAGAGGAGCTCATTTTAATGCACGGCAAATCGCACAACAACTAAAACCTAAAAATGCAAAGAATGTTGTTTATAAAATGCTGTTTGCAAAGAAAACCAAGGAAATGATTTTGGTTTCTCAAACACACACTGTAAGTAAAAGTCCCTTTTCTAAAACAACATTTTGCTTTTACTTTTCCTCTTAAGCGTCCAATTCTCTGTCTTTTTAAAATTTAAATAAAGAATCTACAAYGGAAGCAGAAACCAGCAGCTAACCACTAAATGCCTCAGTTTATGAGTATGTGCTCACTTAAAGCTTCGGGTTTAGGCAAGGTAACTAAATGTGCATTCAAAGTATTTCCTCGGTCAAGTCTGGATTCACAGTTTTTATTTTTATATTCCAGGTTTAGGAGTCTATACAAGTAAAATTCAACTTTTGCCATAAAGAGATTAAAAAAGAACTGTCATTTAGGACGTAAAAACTGGTGTTAACATCCTCAACTCTGAGTCTACGCTTGTGGTTTAATTACTTTTTTTCTGTAGTTGGTGTCACAATGTTCAGCCTCCACTCAAGATATGATTGAAAGACACTTGTTTGAGCAAGATGACAGGAAGGAAAACAGCCTGGTTTGTTTAGGATCACTATTATCACTCTCCTTTTGTCTGGATGTTCATGTGTGAAGAGGACTATTCAAAATGAAACAGATCCTTTTTCAAGGTGTTCCGGAGACGAGCTGCGGTAATCACTGATTGAAAGGAATATTACAAGTCTCCACTTCACTTGTCCAATATATCTCCTCCTTCAGCTGGATCTGACAGCCTGACAGGTGGAGACCCTTTGTTGCACATTGATTTCTTTCTTCATTTCACAAGCTGCTGGTCTGAGCTGGCTGAGGAGCAGAGTCCACAGGTCACAGACCCCTTTCTCAACAAATCCGGATCTCCACGCCGTGACATTCCTGTTCTGAAAACTGAACTACAGATGGGAGCCCCATCGAGGAGTGGTTTGTAGRACTCATAATAAATCATCACAGCCAACACCGGCAGCTTTGCAGAAAGTCACCAAACGCTGCCAAAACTTTGAACRTATTTGCAGCGATTTCACTGAAAGTGTTCTTTTCGTTCTGATTCCTGAAACACGACGTCTCAATGGAGCCGTGACGCTGGTGTCTCTGACGCTGTCTGCTAACTCGCAGCACACGGTCTCACATCAGCTGCTCRGCTGATGGCGTAAAAACGAAAAGTTCCCTGCAAAATTTATGCAGCGCAGCGAGAGCGGGGCGGGCGTACACGCTTAAAACAGATCCAATAAATTAGGCATCGGGGCTTCTCGGAAAGCAAACGCAGTTGGTGAAACTGAAGTGCCCACCAAAGCTCATTGGAGAACAAACAAGTGGCGGCTGCTCGATTAAGCTCTTGCTGGAAGGAAGCAGCTCGAAATCTWTTCACACTACAGCTACGTACACCAGCTTAAATGTTCTTTTTAACGGCACGTGAGCCACCCACAGACTCTGTACCCCTCCCTTTGACCCACTAAACTGTGCTAATACAAATCGTTTCAGTTTCTTCTGCTTCTGTATTCCACAGCAGCCGCAGTTGGTGTCATTTTCCCCCACTTCAGTGATGCAATTGCTTCAGCTCTGGATGTTAATACCCTCCACCTATAATTACTGTGAATATGACAGGCGACAATGGCTGAACTGCTGCAAACAACTGGTCATTATTGGATTGTTTAGCTTTAATATAATCTCTCTATATTACAGAGCAGCCAGCGAGTGGCAGTGTATGACTCGATTTGTGTGCTGCTGTTTGTTATATAAAGCTGATTGTTGTGTGCTTCACCATGTCTGCATAAATGTAAGGGCGCTTCGGAAGGAAGACTTAATCCTTTTGGTTCGTGCTGAAAAAATAAAAGCAGGTGCGAGACGTGGGTTACCTCGAAGAGGAAAATCAGTACAAGTTTCTGTCCACACACACACACACTTTGAGAGATTATTATAATGAGGCASTGAGCGTCATCGGCTGCCGCACAAACAAGCAAATGTAATTTCCCCGTCTCGTAGCAACGCACTGTTTACTCATCCGAAGGGTGTCATACATGATCAGTACCCCYCCGAAGCGACGGACCAGACGTACTCTGTGACCCATCAATAATTCAACCTACAATTTTCCTAGTGCCACAACCTCTCTGCCATCATTACTGCGGAGCGGCAGAGGAAGAGRCGGGAGCCGAGGGGAGGCAGAGAGCAGCGGTGTTTGGAGAGCATGTCAGATCCACTCCTCATTAGGACCCTGACAGAGTCTCCCAGGCCGGGTGTAGGAGGACAACAGGCACCGGTCGGCCCACTCAGACAGACACAAGAGCTTACAGTTACCTTCATGTGTGGGCATAGAATGACAATACAGCGAGAAAAACCGCACGGAATCTGAGAGATCTTGTTAAGGCGTAAGAGAGAAAAACTGCCTGAGACAGTCTGTCAGCTGCACAAAAAGGTTAAGACTTTGCACAGCCGCGTGGGGTGATGGATTTAAGTTTCCTCTTGCACTTTTTTTTAATATCCTGTCAGTAAGTCGCAATCAGGAACAAAGTATAAAACATTTAAGTCCTGAAAGGACTCACGCAGAGACGGAAATATTCATCACACACCTCAGTATAAAAATATGCACCAGTCCTGCAATAAAAAAAGAAGTTGTGAGTCAAGGTGCCGGAGGGAAAACTATACAGTCATTAAAACAATTTACTTTCTCAAGTCGATGAAAATGATCAGGAAACCAGACAGGAAAGACATTTTTTGAGAGAAACATTCATCYGTAAAATGGCACAAGAGGAAAGCGGACTGTGGCGATCAAAAGAGAAAAAAAAAGTATGAATATCAATTTGAAAGAAAATAACACTGTTGCTAAAATAATATTTAATAAGAAATATTTTCACATTTAAATTCACACAGATTCATTTACTGATCCTCAAACTGGAAAACAAACATGCTGTGCAACATAAAGTTCAAACAACTTGAATATGAAGGAAAAATCAATTATAAACTGTTTTAGTTCAGTTGAAAGCTATTCTGAAATAAAAGGATGAGGAAATACACCACAGGCAAACAATTTAATTGAAAGAGCTTTTTGTAAAAATAAAACCAACTGTTGTTAAACTTTGTTCCTGTCGACACATCACTTGGTTAATCACATCTGTTTATTGAAGTAAAGTAATTTGACAAATTCAAAGTATGTTTTCTTATTTTTTTTTTGTTTTCCCTCTGCATCTCTCGAGCTAATATTGCCGTTGTAATTTACACAGGTTTACTTAGATTACAGCTTTTTAAACTGCCTTTTCTGTTCTGTAAATCCCATTATTCTGTTCTTTGTGGTTAGGAGATCACACTTTTATAAAGTGGAAATACACGTTTTATTTGAGAAAATGCCATGTCTGAAAGCTAAAAACAAGATTCTTTATTATACAAATGAAATAGAAATAAGAACTACAGAGCATCCAACATGAATCTGACAGGACACCAGAATAAAAACAGCTGCATCCATAAACAACAACAACAAAAAAATCTGCTTTTACTGACTTTTTCATCTCATCTACATTAAAATTTATTTAAAAAAAATAAATCTTTCTACTTCCAATCTTTTAATTCTTTGATGCATTTTAAATGCAGAGCAAACACACTGCATGTAACTGTTGTCTATTAAAAAAAGAAACATGAGAGTAATCAGTGAGAAAAGCCCCAGCAGACTAGAGTTGTAATGAGATTGGAGGAACACAGTGCAATGAGGGGGTGAGGATAAAGTGTAAAGGATAAAGCGGTGGGAGTCACAGTGGGGAGAAGATGAAGCGAAAGACGAAGGAGAATGGAGGCGGGCGAGGTTTGTGTCTGAATCCTGAGGAYGAGAAGAGGCGAGGCAAGATGAGAAAGATTAGGTTTGGTTTATCTGCGWGGCCTAGCGTGGATCTGTGCTTCGGTCTGAGATATCAGCTCGTCTGCGGAGTGAAAAGGGGAGGAGAGCAGCTCCTGATGGCAGAGCCAGGCTTCAAAGCTCCAGCTGCCTCATCAAAGACTCAACTCAGTGAAGGATATGACCACTGCCGTGATATGCATGTAGGGGAAGACAGTAAGAGCACCTCACTGGGCTGCAGCTGCTGGAGTAGTGAGAGAATCAAAACTGTGAGAAATGAGGTGAATTTGCTGTTGCAGTGTGACCACACAGCAGAATGTTTTCATGTGTGTGGCTCAAAAAAAATGCTTTCTAGGCCGTCTGCATTATTTTGCCGCCTACCTCCACCCACATTGTACCCACCTCAGCATGCTTTGTATTATTTAATCWRCTGGAAAACATTTTTCACATAAAAACAAGCAGATTTTGACCTTTGTTTTTAAAATAATAATTATCAGTAATCTTTCGGGGGGGATTTCCACACAGAAGGACAACTGACAGCAAAAATATTACTAGTATTCATTAAAAGAGTGCAGCTGTTTTTARATAAAAGCTACAGAACATAAAAAATTGCAATTTATTTTGCATTAGTTAAATCTTATACTGTATATCTCTCACTTAAAGGGCCAATATTATGTGTTTCTCAGGCATATATTTAAATTCTATGCCATTATAAAAGTAACTGTCACCTTCAGTTGTTATTAAGCTGATCCCAAAAGGCGGTTCTAGGCCCAACCGGTCGTTTTTGCTCCCCTGCTTGGCTGCCTCAGGACACTACAGGATTTCTTAAACATGCATGAATGAGTTAAAGCAAGACTCTGGGCATGTATTTGATGATAGGATAACATTATAACATGATATAAAGCTAAAAAAAAGTTGATTTTACATGATATTGYCCATATGTCTGAACCAATTTCATATATTTGGAATCTAAGCGAATAAACATAAAAATGGCTTGCCATACACGTGTTGCTGAAAATGATCTGTTGTGCTTTCAGAGCAGAAGCCTATTAGTAAATTAGAAAGATGGGTTTTATTTCAAGCGAACGTCCACATCTTTTCATCCACGCAGTTCTCAAGAAAAAAAAAAGTTTTCTTGACTCCGGTGGGGGGGAAAAAAAAACAACAAAACTATGGTTGAATATAAGCTTCACTTGGCACCACGTACAGCGGGAGGGAGGGAGAAATTGTGGAGGATTTATATGAGARAATATTTAAACTTATTGTGGTAGTACATTAGAAAAAAACTAAAATTGTATTCCTGCAATTAATACAACCCCTAAACTTTATAGCAGGGGGTGTTGGTTGTGTTTGGGGGGTGGGCCGCCTTCCTTGTACAATAGGGGAAGCACTGAGTGCTTTCACCCAGCCTGGGGGACTCTGTCAGGGTCCTAATGAGGAAAACTCAGTGCTTTGACAGTTTTTTCTCCTGTTCAGGTGTCAAAATACAGCTCTAGCACCCTCGATGGTAGTTTGAGATGTCCGCAATGACTCTGATTATTCTGAGACAAAATGTCACAAATTTTTTTTGAACATGTTTAAAATCCAAGTGACAGGACAGCAGCCACACATCTCTACAACTCACATGAGGAAATTGAAATACTTCGCAAACTTTTTAAGACTTTCTAAAACCTCCCTTGTGAGTGCCATGAACGAAGTCTCCAACTGTTACAGCCCACTGAGCTACTACCTTACGTCTATGTGTCAAAACCTGAAAGGGACGCGCGTTTGTCTATTTGTCTCTGCTGTAAATTAAGTTTCCACATAACACACACTCAGAGATTAATGTTTACAGCCCAAATCCTTCACTGGRGAGTCTGCAGAAAGTTATTGTCTTGTCATAGCTGACCACAAAATAAGAGGCCTGGGACAATCGTGCACAAACTGAGCATCACTTCATTCCTCTTAGGGGGACATTTAGTCTGAGTGACAAATACTCTGTCATCTGTTGTTCTTACAATGAAGAATTAAAAGCCTAAGTGATCACAGAACCTCCACAGAAAAGAAAACGCAGCAGAGTTTAACATGATACACCGGCTGTGAATAGTAGATAACTTCAGTTTAGGTCTGCAGCTCGTTTGTTTCATCAGCGTGCTGTAAAAGCCGTGTATATTTTAAAAGCAAGAGTAAAAGCTTTGATACAGTGAATCAAACTGGATTCTGAAATAAAAATGACAACCTGGTGAAGTAGTTTTGTGAAAAATGACTATTAATGGAATTAATCAGCATCTGTGTGAAAAGGCTTTGCCCTTTTCACTGTTAATCTGATGGTTTTTAGATTCAAAGTGTGACGATGCAAAGCTGTAGTTTGACCATTTTACCCGTATGTGTAATTTAAGCTTTCACTTTTGTCAGCAGAGTAGGCGATTCATAAAATAAAGCAGACAGCTTCAGAGAACAAGGTATGCAGGGGTTGCTTTCAGCTTCAGTAACATGCAAGTGGGCCTTGAATTTAACAGAATGACAGATTGTGTTCCAACTGCAGACACTTCAATTTTAGTTTAAAAACAGAAGGATGGTTCTCAGTGTTCTCCGGGTTTTATGACAACAAGCTTGGACAAACACAGTAAATCATTCAATTCAATTCAATTCAATTCAAAAATACTTTATTGATCCCAGAGGGAAATTAGGTGTTGTTGTAACTCATTTAGATAAAAAAAAAAACTTATTGTAGATGCTGATGGCTGTGGGCAGGAAAGATCTTCTGTAGCGGTCTGTATTACAGTGAAGTTGAAGAAGCCTCTGAGTGAAGACACTTTGTCTTTCTATGACAGTCTGATGAAGAGGATGGTCAGGGTTGTCCACATTGTTCTTGATTTTATGTAAAATCCTTCTTTGCACCATCTCCAGAGATTCCACAGTCATCCCCAGAACAGAACCAGCCTTCTTTATCAGGTTGTTTAGCCTTTTTAGGTCCCTGGCTCTGATGCTGCTACCCCAACAGATGATGGCAGAAGAGATGACGCTCTCAACAACAGACTTGTAGAAGATCTGCAGCATCTTGCAGCAGACATTGAAGGATCTCAGCTTCCTTAAGAAGTACAGTCTGCTCTGTCCTTTCTTGTAGACTGCTTCACTGTTTTGTCTCCAGTCCAGTCTGTTGTCCAGATGAACACAGAGGTATTTATATTCCTCAACCACCTCCACTTCTTCTCCCATGATGGAAACAAGGTTTGATCTAGCACTATTTCTCCTGAAATCTACAATCATCTCCTTTGTTTTGTTCACATTCAAGATGAGATGATTGTTCCCACACCATGTCACAAAGCGGTCCACCAGCTCTCTGTACTCAGCTTCCTGTCCATCTCTGATACACCCAACAACTGCAGAGTCATCTGAGTATTTCTGTAGATAACAGCAGTCTGACTTGTGCTGGAAGTCTGAAGTGTACAGTGTGAACAGGAATGGTGAGAGTACAGTTCCCTGTGGTGCTCCTGTGCTGCTGACCACATGGTTAGACACACAGTCCTTCAGTCTCACAAACTGTGGTCTGTTTGTCAAGTAGTCTTTGATCCAGGCGATTGTTGAGGCCTCCACCGGAGTCTTCTGGAGTTTCAGACAAAGCAACTCAGGCTGAATTGTGTTAAAAGCACTGGAGAAATCAAAGAACATGATCCTCACAGTGCTGCCTGCTTTGTCCAGATGACAGTGGGTTTGTTGAAGCAGGTGTATGGTGGCATTGTCAACTCCAACTCCACGACGATAAGCAAACTGCAGGGGGTCCTGATGTGTGCTTGTTTGCTTAATCAGGTGGGTCAACAGGAGTCTCTCTAGGACCTCCATGATGTGGGATGTCAGGGCAACAGGTCTATAGTCATTGAGGGCTGATGGGTGAGTTTTCTTTGGTACTGGAACCAGACAGGATGTCTTCTACAACACTGGCACCTTCTCCTGGGTCAAACTAAGGTTGAAGAGGTGTTGCAGAATCCCACAGAGCTGGTCTGCACATGACTTCAGGACTCTGGGGCTAAGTGGCGGCTGGTCAATAGGGGGGGCCCTAGGGTGCTGCCCCAACATTAGTTTTTTTGTACACAAAAAATTAAAAAAATAAATAAAATAACTAAATAAAACATTATAAATGTTTAAAAAATATTGTATATATGTTTTCTGATTAGTAAAATAA
>NW_013952545.1:595889-598310 GCF_001266775.1 Austrofundulus limnaeus
ACATAATACTGCATTCCCTATACTCTTGCTGAGTCCTTGTCAGGGCTTGAAGTTCATCCAGTTTGTTAGATCTCACGTTGCCCATTAGGATTGATGGAAGTGATGGTTTGAACTTCCTCCTTCTCTCTCGCCTCTTTGCTCCAGCTCTGCATCCACGATGCCTCCTTTTCAACTCCTCTGGGATTTACGGCTTCAGTTGATGTATTATTTCAGATTTTGCAATATTAATCAGCTGCTCCCTGTTGTAAACCACCCAGTTGCCATGTTTATGCATCATCACAAAAAGCAAAGTATAAAACAATTATTGGCAAAAACCAATCCAACTGCACAGCACCCGAAACTCAAATGAACGGCCGTCCAAAAAAGTTACCTTTTCSGCAGAAAGGCAGGAATGAATGCCTGACAAGAAAAGAAAATCTTAATAAAAGTAACAGAGTTACTCCAATGTGCTGCCACCCTCAGCGGCGCAATTCCGGAACATGCGCTCCTCTACCTGATGGAGCTGAGAGTATAATTTGTACTGTAGCAGATTTCTTCTAGCATGAACTGAGCAGAGTCTGGACTGAGAATCTTTCACTTCAAAACGCACGACAGCATAAAAAATCTCCTCAGAAACAAGACGGTCCTGCTAACAAGACAGTTCACTGCATGCAGGGAGTTTTTCAACTTCCACACGACCACAGGCCCCCGAGGTCAAGCGTCCTCAGGCGAGACACTCCATCCTCCATGAGTTGTGAGGCTGCTGTTGTGCAGCTAATCCCTGCTTCGAGGAGCAGACGTGGGCACCGGTTAATAATCATGAGAAGAATTGGATGCAATCCTTTTATGCAAACRTGTATAAACACTATAAAAACACAGACTGTAGATGATATGGCTTCAGGCTTTAGTTTGCTCCTGTTTAACAGCCTTTGCTGATGGCGTGCCATTTTGCCTGTGATCTAACATGCTGGTTGTTGCATCAAATCATCCCCTCGGGACAGAAAATATGGCAGCGAATTCTCACTCTTCCACTATTGTTATGAAGGATTCCCCCCCGTTTCTTCAACACCCGCCTCCATCTATAAGACCATCATCCTTACTGAGTCTACCTTGGGGACCTACTTAGATACTGCTGTGCTTCTTTCTGCGATTGGCCTGGCAGGCTTCCTGTTGCCTCACTGTTGCCATGGTTTCGGTGGGGGCTGTGCTGCACTGTTCGCCGGCTCCATCTGTCTTGAGTGTTGGCTGGGTGAGAGAGGCTGTGATTCCACTCGTTTTCTTTCTGGGAGGGGGTGGCATCCATCCTGTTGTCAATCTTTTGTTTGCACACTTTTCCTGACTGGGGTTTGTCAGGGAAAAGGATTGTTGATTGAGCTGCCCAGGAGCAGGAATCAGATTAAATACAGGTAAAGGAGAAAGGTCACCAGCCCAGAGAAAAAAAATGTTTTAGAATTATTGTACAAAACCAAGCTGTGCAATAAACCACATTCCAGTATCCTGAAAGCAACAGAGGAATTTCCAATACTCCAGAGCCCGTGCGGGGACACGGGGGATTTTTTTTATTTTGCATTCCTGCACGGCAAAAACAGGAGTGTTGAAATTTCAGTGTTAAACTTTTGGGTGTTGATTAAAAAAACCTCGGTGTTATTTTAACACTTTCTGAGTAAACTACACCCAGTGTTGGTATTAATTCACAGTGTTGATTTCCTCAGTGTTGCCTCAACACTGGACAGTGTTAAATAAGCTCCACCCACTATTAAGTATTATATTACACTTAAAAGTTTTGTTATATGACACCATGCAGTGTTGAAAGAAGTATTCTGAAAACACCTTGTGGTGTCTGTTAACACACTTTCCTTTGTTAGTAATAATACACTGGTGTTAAATGTTAATGTGACACCCAATATTGTTGAATATTAAACACTGGTTGGTGTTAAATTAATAAAAAAATGGGTGTTAAAATTTAACACTTTCACAAATGTTATTTTAACACCAGCGAGTGTGGACACATAGACACTTTGTTGGTGTTGAAACTAACACTATGTGTGTGAAATTAACACTGGCATTTTTGCTGTGTACGCAAAAATATTATGTTATCTYGCAAAAGTGTTTTATCTCTGTTGTGCCTGCTGGTTTATTAACAAATTCACATGCTCACCATTATACAGGAGTTAGCCTACTACTTTAATTCAGCGTTAGAATGAATATATCACACAGCCAACCATGGACGTATGTAACATGCCAATATTTTAACTCAGTGTAGTCACGCAACATCAACGTCAATTTCCCAAACTTGTGGCGATACATACTTTTTCGGTAACTGCGTATTTCAAAATAAAAGTCTGATTTAATTCAGTTCATACAAAACAAACTTAACAATATTGCAAGGAAATGCAGACGTTTGCGAGGAAATGGAAAGGTATTGCGAAGGAATACAAAAGA
>NW_013952545.1:598533-602865 GCF_001266775.1 Austrofundulus limnaeus
ACCCCCCCCCCCCCCCCCGCGAAAAAAAAAAAAACATTTCTCTTTGTCGTTCTTCATTTTAAAGATACACACCAACTCTAACTAAAAAAAGGGATTGTGCACTGCACCAGCTGGTGGATTACAGCTACAGGCACAACTAACAACATAAACAACAATAAATCTCGCTGACACCTCTTCATAGGACGAGCGCTCGGCGTTTTGACCTATCAAAGCAACTGGAATATCTTTGGGCTGAGGAYGCAGAGTTGAATGTTTTTACAAGATGGTGAGTAATGGCATCTGATAATCCCAAGAAACTCCCCCACCCCACCCCTCCATCTGCGTGTGAAGCCCCCAGGGTCATCTGAGAAATCCCTGTCTTGTTACAAATGTCACAGCTCATAGATGTTGCCTGGGCCTTGGTCTTTTGATGCTAATTAAATGTTACTGCTCAGCAAATAAAGAATGTTTGACAATAAAGAGCATAGGAGAAGAATGCCAGGGTCATTGCAAAAATGATTTGTGCATCTTTTGCATTGGTATTGGCACTATGAACAAATGGTTTTGGTTTAGAAGTTATGAGAAATCAATTTTGATTTTCAGTAGCAGTAATCAGTTGATGCTGCAGACAAAGAGGCACGCCTGCACAGATGTTTCTGAAGAATCCTAATAACGTGGCACAATCGGCGTTGTTGCAGTTCTTCCTTCTTGAACTGACGGGCCTAATGAGTGGTGCAGCAGGCAGTGGTACCAAGATGAAAACAGCTCATTAAAGGCGTGCCCACGTTTTGATGTGAAAATGAGACGGGAACATGTGCTGTGAGTTTTTCAATGACAGGAATCTGAGAAGAAAAAAAAACGTGCTTGGTTTTGTAATTCCCGTTTTAAAAGGAGACATTTCCTGCTTTTAAATCCTTTTTCACATTTAAATGATTCAGCTGGGGTCTATATAAAGTGGAACTGCAATGCTTTGGTCTGAATTCCCCATTACTGTAACTCCACAAGCCCCGCCCCTTTTCTGGGGTGTGTCTCAGATCAACATGTTTTGAAGCTGTCTCTTTAAATCCAAATGAGGCGCTTCAAGCCCCGCCCCCTCCAGCTTCCAGAGTATTCTAGTTTGATAGAGGTGATTATGACTATCGGCACAGAAAAATTTTATTTACAAATGAATTAAAATAAGTCAACAGTGGAAGACTTGTCCATCCAGCCTTACATGTTGGAGCCAGAACCTGAGGAGAATTAAGACGAGGAAATTRTAGCTGGTAATTCCAGACTTTATTTGGCAGTTCTGTTGCAAATTCTGTGATGTAATAGTTCAGAAAATAGAGAAAGCTGAATGGGATGAAAAATATGACCCGAACAGAAAATAAAGATATTTACGCAGCACCAGGAGAAACTAAATTTATTTTATCTGCACTCCTAGAGACTCCAAGTGCACAACACAATGTATTTAACAGCTAAAAAAGTGGACTTTGCATATGTCCTCTTTAAAAAAGCTGTTTGATTTTTTTCCCCGATTCGCTGTTTGAAGATTATGTGTGACTCATCATATCGAAATGAGGATTAAGTCAAATTTGGTCAAAATGACCTAATTACATTTTCAGATTCCTGGCTTTAAAAGCTACGTTTTGATACCTGGATCATTCTGTTATCATAATTAAATCCATATATATGACTTACTTTGTCTTGTTGGTTACAATAATACATAAATATTTGGTCTGAATCCTAATTTGATGTCATTTTAATGAGGAATTTTTGATGTTCTTTTAAAGAGGAAACCTCAAATTATATTTGAATATTGAGATTTCCCAGCTAAAAAAAAACAAAACCTTTGCTAGCTCACAGGTAAAATCTTAAAAATTTTAAGGCATTTTTCCTCAAAATCAGTACGTTGATAGGGCTTTTATTCATTATTTTTGACAAAATGCAATTTTTGTTAACATTTTAGTCAAAACACTATATTTGCCTATTTCTCCTTATATCACTTTTGGACTTAATCCTCATTTCGATGTGATGGGTCACATATAAGAACAAAATAGAAGAGAAAGCATTGTTGTCTATAATTATGTCTCTTTCAGTGTTCTAATAAAGATCTGGTGTAAAAACAGATGTAAGTCTGATCCCTCATTAAACTAAAGTATTTTTTAACTGGCACCACTCACACACATGCTGCCATCTACAGATTGCTCATTGTCTGTGAGAAATATTACAGCTTTGACAAATTAGGATGGGAGGGCTGACCTTGACGGGCAGGACACCTGCAGGCGGCGGTCAGCTCGCCGCTCGGCTGAGACACAGCTGTTGATCGCATCAGGAGGTCCTCGGATGAAAAGCCAACAATCCCTGAGCTGCAAAACCTGGTCCTCTTAAGGGTGTTCGCTTATATGTGTGCACTGCCTGGATTTGTCACATCTGAGTGCCTGCGCTGCCGTGTAAATCTGTAGTTGGCCCTGAGACGGGACTCAGATGTTTAAACGTAACTTATTGGTGCGTAGAAAACAATCAGCTTAACGCTGTGCTACATGACGAATTGTTCGCCCCTCTGTTTAAAAAAAAGAAAAACAAAAAACAAGCAAAACCCTGCACAGAAGAGTGCTGTGTGCCGGTGACGCAGGTTAAAAGACGGCCGACTCTTGACGTGCTTTTTGCTTCATGAAAGTCACCTTCGCGGGGAGATTTCACCTCCTCCAAACTAAAGCCAGCTCTAAATCATGTGAGGCTTCATGCAGAGTGGCATTTGTTAACGTCTCAGTCCAGTCAGGAAACACGAGTCACAGGCTCTGCCAGTCTGAATAAGCTTGCTGTCCACATTGAAGCCCAGAGAGCAGGCCACTGGTCGGCTTGTATTAATTTCAGAAACCTACTGTGTCCGTAGTGGTGACAACAGCAAAGCTCTGGTGTCTCCGGGGAAGGCAGGCTGTCACTCCTGCCACAGTAACGTTCACAGCAGAGGCTTAGCATTCGTTTTTTTTCCCCCTCCTTCAGTCTTAGCAGCACCTGGCACTGCTGTGGTTTGTTTCAAATGGCAGTGGCATGTGAGAATAGCTCACGTTGTCGTGGCAGTATGTGYGAAAGCAGCAGCAGATGTGTCACATTGTGAGGGCAGCTACCTATTCTACGGCCATGAACCACCTCACAGCTCCTGTTTGTCCCCCCGCTCCCCCTTCTTGTTTATTTGCCCAATTCACAGAACAGAGATCTAACAATTTGAAGTCACCTCAAATGTCCGTTAGCAGGAGTAACCTAACTGCACTTTCAAACTTTAAACAATAAATAAATAAATAAATGTCTGAGAGGCCATTACATTTTGTAATTTAGTCAAGTGTYCAGAGCAGAGTAGCTGTTTTTAACTCTGGACGGTGATTAAAATGACCTGAGTTTCTGGCAGAAACTGTACCGAGGTGCACTGCATCTCAGTCACGTGTTAATTATACAAGAACAATTCAGATTTTTCCATTTCTGTGCTACTTCTATGAATAGAGACGCATGTCAGCTAAAGAGTTGTCCAAAATCAAAAAATCTCCATCAAATCTTTCTGTCTTATATACAGACAAAAAGTAATTTTGATCTTCTGAGACTGATATAAACAAGAGGGGAATGTGTTAGATTATTAATCTTGTTAGCCTAGAATTTTTCTTTATTCAAGAAGTCTTAGCAAGTGCAATTATCTTACTTAACTGACAGATTATTTCACTTAATTTGAGAAGATTTAGACAATAATCTAGTGTTTTATAACTTAATTTTAGATGGCTAATCTTTGCAGTGTTTGATGCATCTCAATCATCCTGGTAGAAAAATCTAAATTAGGGTGGGTTATAGCCTGGTTTAAAAAAACAGCCCCTTGTTCTTCGCTTTGCTTCGTACAGAGGGTCTGGACTCTCGGCTATTAAGAAGCGACTGCTTGCTGGAGGTGTGGACTCTGCTGAAGTTTCAAACGATTGGATCTGATTTACCCAGATGCAGACACTGCAAAGAAAATCGACGCTGTTGTTCAAAACTCCTCCTTCTGTTTGCTGATTGGCCCAGGTAAAATGCTAATGGAGAAATCCTCGTCTACAGGAGAAATCCCAGACGGAGCAGTGAAGAGAAACTAGAAATGAGCGAAACTGCATAGGAAGGCAAGGGCCAGGCTAGGCGGGTTCTTCTTTGTTGAAACATTTTGTCTCTTCATTTTGCACATGAACAATCAGTTTCGATTGTCACAGTTAAACTTGTTTGTCCCTTACAAGGCTGAGTTTACATGCAAGACAACATTTCAACAAACAAGAACCCATCCCGAGGACATACTCAACTCAGTTTTTAAAGGGATCCATGATTAGTTGTAACATTAGACTTTATTTAATAATCATATAT
>NW_013952545.1:604040-608376 GCF_001266775.1 Austrofundulus limnaeus
ACACACACACACACACACACACACACACACTATTAGCTGGGACTTTGCCCAGTTCGCTGCTAGCCTTTTCCAGTTTCAGCCAGTGTCTCAACTTCGAAGCTGCGCGAGGACATTTTCTCCACACGAACGTCTGATGGCCTAATCAAGACACGTCCCCCCACTGAGTTACAACGCACGTTAACTCGATCAATGCAATCACAGAGCTGGCAACAAAGTCCCACAAAGATGAGGTTCATTAAGGCCCAAATTAGCATGCAACTTCAAAGGGGAGCAGCATGATTGGCTCTGATTGATATCATTATGGAAATGTTGATTGTGAAGCCACAGTTCTTAAGACAGTTGGCTGAAAAAAAAAGTAAAAAAGCTTCATCTGAGGGAGAAAAAGGAAGTCATGACTTCATGTGATAACAGCGAACTGAGCTGAGGTCACCATGTGTTCAATTTTTGGCTGTAATGAAATGTCGTGCTGGTCAGAATTGGCCCAATCTCAGCCTACAAAACGGTCCGGGTGATAGAGGACGAACTGGTGACAAATGAGCTCAAAGGAAGCAGAAACTGTGCAGAAAAGACGGTGGAGGATTCAACATTTTCTGGATTTGCTTTGTGAAAAGGCAGGTTGTCTTTTAGGATGAAATTACATTGAAGTAAATTGAATAGCTGAATGTTAGGTACAGTCTTGTAATTTTATACTTTCCGATCATTGCTGCCATAAGGTTTAAAACAAAGAATTGGWGTGTGTCTTATTATATGAGGCCTTTCTGTCTGCACAACAAAGTTGGTTACATTCTAACATTTGACGTAAAAGGTAACACCTCTAGGGGTGTGACCAGGAATTCAGATGCATATGTTAAAAAGTTGATTCATCATTATTATCAGAGGAGAGGATTTTGTTAGTTATTGAGTTTCAAGGCTGCTCCTGAGAGTTTGTTTTCTTAATATTCAGATAAAGGTCCTGAACCGCTCTGTAGTGCTGTGGAGCTGATTGGAACACATTTAGAATTGTGCTGGGCAGTATACGGTTTGTACCAAATACCGTTTTTTATTTTAGTTATAATACGAATTTTCTGAATACCGACATACCGGTTTAAATAGCCTGAACAAGTGCAGAACTGTTCATCACAGCCGCCAGTGAACTGTTTCCCGAGGGACATTTTTCCTTGCTGCACCGCTATGTGTGTTAGCATGCTAATGTTATTGTTGARCAGTTTGTTGCAGCAGCGGGTGGCGATTCCGCTGCTCATATTGACTGACGTTAAAAACCATCTCGTTTTCGCCATTGCTGAATGTAGTAAACACCTCTTCAGTGACGTGCACAGTTAGATATAATACGTGACTTTAATATGGAGACATGGAGTCACATGGAGACTTTAGCGTGCTTCTATTGTGGAAACCCGGGGGAGGGGAGGGGGAGTTTTGTAGTGGAATTGAGTTGACTGGTGTGCAAGCAGAGTCATGCTGTTAATCTTTATTAAATAACAAAACAATAGACTCGATAATAATATTTTCTTAACCCTTCTCCTTCACGATCGGACCAAAATGCGTGACTACTGTCTCCAACCAGGAGGAGGAGAAGAAAAGACGTTTAGAGGAGGGAAACAGAGACACAGACAGAGGTACAGTAATAGAGAAAAGTTAATAAGCAGTGTTTGTACATTTTATTATCAGCTGACCTGTGATGAAAAGAAAAATACCGTGATATACCGTGAAACTGGTGTAAATGTTGAAAGTACCGTGATAAAATTTTGGTCATGCCGCCCAGCTCTAATTTAGAATAAATCCTATTTAAAAGGAATCAGCTGATTTTCAGCTATATTATTCAGACTTCCATTTATTGATCACACATTTCCAAATGAAATAATCACACCTTAGATGATGTATTTGATGAGTTATTGAATATTGTATTTTTTTTATTTTTAGCAGTAATGTTTTTTTTCCTAGATTGTTTGGATGTGCTTAATCCAATTTCTTATTCTTATTAATTGCGCATCATTGTTGTGTTTACATTGTTGTATTTTATTGCTTTGTAAACAGGAGGCTACAGATGAAATATAGCTTTTTGGTTAATTCTGGATTTTTTTAAACAAGGAATTGTCACGTTTTATTAAACTGCTTTCTCCCCTTTAAAATAAATAAATCATAAATAATGCTCAGTTATTTATTTCAATTTTTCGATTTAAAGAAGAGTGGCACACTCTGTGTTTGCTCATCTAAAATATTTAATTTAGCTTTGTTAGAAACACAAATATTACAGAGTTCAAAAGGCATCATAGTGTTAACCACTGCTTTTTGTAACAATGAAATGTGAGTTCTAAGCCTTTCTTTAAAATATTGCATCTCAAAACAGTTTAGCACTAATTGTTTCTTTCATTAACTTCAAAGCAGGAACTGAATTTTTGTTTCACTCAAAGGCATCTGAAGTTTCTGAAAGATGAACGAAGACTCAGTATTAAACTAGACATGGGTTTTTACGATGTAAAAACAAGTGTGCATTGCCATGTAGCATATCATTGCAGCATGGCTTTGCCTGCAGCAATGGACTTGCAGAATGAACTGTGACCAAGTACAAATGTGTTTTCTACACCAGTTTGTGCTTGTCAGGTCAGCAGGTGTTTGTAATAAGGGTAATTGTGTGACAATGTGAAGTTTGTAGAGATTTTCTGTTAAAGTTGCTTTAGCTGGGTTTTGAACCCTGTTGTCCCACATGAAAGTCCATGGCATTGAGCATTAGACCATTGGAGCTGTGTCCAAGGGTGGTGCCAGGGGTTGGTTTGTATGTGTGCAGAAAGAGGCCACATTGCTAATACAATTATTGACACAAAACTGCATAATATTACAAAAATAGAGCAGTATTAAAACATTTTAGTTAAAACATCAAAATACAATCATATTAGTATTGTAACCACTGAACTATTGAGATAAAATATTATTCAACTATGGTTCAGTACTGAGTAGATACAGCAGGGGGCAGTATTGGACCAATACAAGACTCTACTGACTCCCATTATAAATTATTAAACATTAATGTTTCAAAAACTATAAGTTGTACAGGCACCGAAAGCCATAGCCTTCATTTGGCACAGGAGCTTTACAGATATAAATTAGAATGGCAGCTCTAGGACAAAGTATGCAGGAGGAGAAGCGTGCCAAAGTGGAGATAACTTGGATGGGAAACAAATCACAATACACAATAGTGTGCATTGCCAATGCAATGCACACTGATTATAAGTGGAGACTCTTGGGAAACTCTGTTTTTGGGGGCTCATATTTTGACAATGAAATACTAAACTCCATGAAACTCCCACTGCAGTTACACATGTGCAGCTTGTTGCACAAAAACAAATTTCCCCATTTTAAATTTTACTTTCAAATGTAGCAATTAGTCAATATACAATCTTTGAGTTGTGCATGTTCTTCATGAGCAATTATTCTGTAGAGCTGAATATCAAAAAGCTGGTGGCTGTTTGGTGTTAGACTTTCGCTGCTTTGCCTTTTCTTTCATGCAAATTATCTTTATGCTACAGTTTACGACACAGTGGTACGGTGCGGCACGATGGCTCATTTAATAGAGATGTTGCCTCTCAGCAAGAAGGTCATTGGATTGAATCCCAGCTGGGAACCTTTCTGGGTAGAGTTTGCACGTTCTCTGTGCATGTGTGGGTTTTCTTTGAGTACATCAGTTACCTATACCACAGAGCAAAAACACAAGTGTTGGGTTAATTAACTTTAAATTGTTTCTAGCTGTGAGTGAATGGTTGTTTGTCTCTATGTGTCCAGGGTGTACCCCACCCCTCACACAGTGACTGCTGGATGTGAGCACCAGTGGCCCTGAAAGGAAAGAAGCAGGTATAGATAATGAATGGATGGATGGATGACACAGAAAATAAAAATCCTAACATTTCACTGCATATGCATATTTGCTTAGTTAAATCCAGGTGGTGACTTTTTTATTTTTTGGTGAGGCAGTGTATTTTACAGCTCATTTCATCTGTGCTTTCCACTTAATGCAGCTTTATTTTCTCTGCAAAAAWTTTTTTTGAAGAGCTTTAGTTGGATCTTTAGATGATCCTGAAAAACTGAACTCTTTCCTAAAAGAAACCTCAGCAGCACAAAGGATCAGTGGTTAGTGCTGACGCCTCACTGCAAGAAGGTCCTGGGTTCGCTCCCCGGTTCGGACCTGGGGTCTTTGTGGAGTTTGCATGTTCTCCTCGTGCTTGTGTGGGTTTTCTCTGAGCACTCCGGTTTCCCTCACAACCCAAAAATATGTGCAATAGGTTGCCTTCAGGCCTTCTGTGAAAAAGAGATCTGCGATCTCAGAGGGATTTGTCTGGTTAAACAA
>NW_013952545.1:609341-610961 GCF_001266775.1 Austrofundulus limnaeus
AAAATGAAAAAAATACATGTGTTATATTGTTTCACACCAAATACCATTTCTGATACAACTTGGGCTTGAACCCAAAGCCTCAGGATCACAAGACCGCCGAGCTACAACAGCCCCCCTCTGTTTTCCCTTCATAAATGAAGCATTTAATAGCTTGGTCATAGTGTTCAGATGAGCTTTTTGACTGATATCTCACAGAAAAGATTAGTTTAGTTTAAGGTGTGAGGAGTTTCTTTGAAAAAAATAAACATTAGAGAAACAGAAGAACTTTGCAGACTTCCAAAGGAAGGCAGASCCTGTTACACAGACGGCACTTAATGGACAGGCTGTGAAGAGGGTCAATAACTGAAAGAGCCTCAGGACTCCCATTGACAGCAGGCTGACCTTTAACAGAAACACACAACATCTATTAAAAAAAAGAGTGTCAACAGTGAATCTACTTGCTCCAGAGGCTGAAGCTCTGCTGCTGCAGAGTGCCTCATAGAGAGGCTCTTCACTCTTTTTCTCTTCTGAGTCCCAGAAACCAACAAGAAAAGGCGAGAACGTTGGAGTCGAATGTTTGAGGAAAGTAGTGTTTAATCCTCCTGCCACTCTCTAACCAGAGGACAGGGAAGACAACAGGTCTGGAAGGGAACTCCTCACAAACTCAGCAGCTGCTTCCAGATAAACACGCCCGCAGGGAGATCTGCTGCTGAGTCAGCAGCTTCATTTTCTGTTTCCATCAACGACGTCCACACGTGCTTTTATTTCAAGATTTAGCACARGTCAGGTTTGTGCAAATCTCATGCAGCGATGTGCATTTTTTTTATTTCACTGACGGAGAGGTCTCCAATTGTTAGAAACACACGACTGCCACATTTTGTTTATGCATTGTAAGGACAAAACAAATGTGTCTCCTCTCTCCACTTCCAGTTCCCTTCATCTTGCATAGCCTTTCAGGTTGCCATGGATACAGACAGACCACAAGCTAAAGACAATGAGGAGGAGGAAGGATCAACCGTGAACTCACTTCCAGTCTAATTTCATCAGAATAAAATGTCCACTTTTTGGACCAGCTCTTCTGGGAATAACACTGACCGTTTCTAAGAACCGGTGGCAGAATTTTTACTTTTTGCTACAGCGATGATGAAAAAGTCGACTCTCACAAAGGCAGCAGCTGCTCAAACAAATCATCCAATTATGACTTCAGAGCAGAGAGAATACAGAGATTACTTTATTGGCTTTTCGGCAACTATCAGACTTTGAAGTTAAAACATTCTGCGAAATGTTCAAAGACGTATATTGATTGAAAACTTAAGTGTTAAATGTAGTTTAGTAATCGAGCCTTCTTAGGGATTTAAACAAATTTTCAGCGTAATAGCAATTTGACCATCGTCTACTCTTTCAAGTCAAGTGTGTTCATAAGTTTATCTTTTATTTTTATTTTTTTGTCACTTCAGTAGAAAACGAAACCAAATATTATTAGTTTATTTATTTCTTCGTCAACAGTGACCTTTTTTTAAGTGAAGAGAAAATAGAGAAAGAGAGAATAGCGCTCGGGATCCCTCTCGGGCCCTTGGGCTCTGGTCTTCCCCATGTCTGCCTCATGTCTTGGGGGTTGGGTCTCGGTCCTCCACAGTCACT
>NW_013952545.1:611890-613998 GCF_001266775.1 Austrofundulus limnaeus
CACCCGCCTTCAGAGTCAAGAACCAATCAAATTTCGTGAAGACAAGCGACCTGAGAGCGTGATTCGCAACGCTGCGATCGCTATCGCGTCCCGAGTGTCGGGTTTCACCCTGGCTGCTATGACAGCCGTTAATCGCTGTAGTTTGTCGCCTCCCGTGTGTCGAGCCCTTTATTCTGTGCAGTTCTGACAGGCAGCCAAGCTTCTAAAGATCTTTGTTCAACAGCAAAAAAGTCCTGCAACAGATGGAAAACCTTCATCTGAGACCATCTGGGATTTCATGAGATGACAGAAATTGAGAAAAAAAAGAATTAAATGAAATCTACAGAAGAAAATTCCCAAACATGCTGAAAGAGGAATTTCTCTGCTAGAAATAAAAAAAGTAAAAAATATCCTTTACTTTGTGCTTCAAATAGGTTTTTGAGACATTCAGGCAACTGATTAAATACAAAACGGCTCAAACAGTCCGATCGGATTCTTAACCGGTGGGTATTATTACCAGTTTTTCAGATCATCACTAATCTGCCTTGTTTTTTTTTTTTTACTTTGTTTATCTTTGTTTTTACCTGCCAAGTTGGACTGCCTCAAACTGTTACAATCAGACAAATACTTCAGCTAAACTAATCTTTTATCATGTGCAAAATAAACCAATGATATAAAACAGAATTAACATAATATCAATTATCTGATTTATCTCCAAATTACATCTGTGTGGTTTCATGTGTTCTTATCAAAACACTTGAATTATAAAACACATTCTTGTTTAAATCTGTAAGTTGATTTATTTAAAAAAAAGTCATACCTTATGAAAAATTTTCTATAATAACCAGTCAAACAAACTACAAATCAAAGCCTAGAATCTGACAGAAAAGTAAATTTTTGTTTAAATGTTTGTCTTGATTTGAGCTATCAAAACAAAAACAAAAAAAAAAATGAAAGCAAACGGCTTTTAGTTTCCATTTTAATTTTAAAAGATAAACGATTTCCAGATTTTTACGTTTTATTACACGTTTCTGTGTACACGAAGGCAACATTTAGCAGAATGTAATGTTATGTAATGTAATGTCTCCTGCTCACAGTCATGAATAAATGCAATAAAAGAGTTTCCGTTAAAGCATGTTAAAAGTGCCTAATTAGCACATCTTAATTTAGATTAAAAGTTTCACGTTGACCTACATTTCAACGTTCACTGAGCGCACTTAAAATTTACTCCACTTGTACTCTGAACACTWTGCTACGTTGTGTTGCAGCTGCAGCTTTCTAAAGCTTTGGTCATTGCTGTTATTAGGAACAAACTCTCCATCTGAACATAAATTTACAGCAAAGTTCTGTTTTATTTTCTAACTCGTTTGGTCTAATTTTAATGAAAATAAATGATCGAAAAGAAGAGACCATGTTGGCTATTTAATTGACATTATAAAACATAAAAAGCAAAAACTTTTACTTTTAAGGAATGAAGAGAAGAACCAAGAAACACGATTTTTTTAAGCTGTTCTATTTTCTTAAAGTTAAAAAGCAGAGAGGTAAATGTGAGGACAGAGAGATGAGCGCAGCCTGAAGCAGCCAGGAAATAAAGACATCTTATTTTTCAATTTAGATTTCTGCCTGTTGGATCTTACAGAGCTGTAGTGTAGCTGTGAGTTAATATGTTTTTTAAAGCTTACCTAAGTCTAAACCTTTACACCTTGAAGTTTCATTTATTYATATCATGCTTGTATCATAGAAATGTTGTATCCAGAGCCTGTCTACTGTCACCTGCTGATAAAATACACTCCTGCACAGATAGCACTTGTCCTACTTTCCTGAAAAGACCAATCCTGACTTTTCAGCAGAGTTAATACCTGATCTGCAGACTACTCCCCCCTCCCGCAGGAACAGGCCCAGAACTGTAGGTTTAAGTCTGTATGCATATTAACAGATATATCAAACTCCTTTTCAGCGCCGCCTGTCAGAAGCCACTATAATCCTATTTCCAACCTACACGGAGTAATGAGTTCACCGTCTCTTGGCCACCAGAGAGTGAGTGCAGCATCTTTTTTGGAAACTCAGCAGTCATCCTCACCTGTACATTCCAGCCAGAAGAACACTGCAGCTTGATATGAATATCATGA
>NW_013952545.1:614739-616221 GCF_001266775.1 Austrofundulus limnaeus
TTTTTTATGAGAGTATAACATCATAACATGATATAAAACTCAAAAAAGTTGATTTTACATGATATTGCCCCTTTAATAATTTACTGGGATTCTTCCTGAAGTAAAAAAAAAAAGATCAAACTGTTGAGCCACATTTTGTAAATTAGACAGATACATAATTCAGACCTGTATGTGCGGTTAGTGGAAAAATAAAGAGATTTAGCTTGAGCACTGCACATGCAGCTGTAAATTTGAAGCTTTAAAATGTGCACGCTTCACACAACAAGCTACGACAGGAATTCTAAAGCAGAGTGAGACCGCACAGATATTGTGTCCTGCATGACTGGGCAGGCAGAGCTCAGAGGTTGAATGCGACTGATATACGGATTTCTCTCAAAACCTGAACACTGGGGTTTTGAAAAGCCCTTTTTTTTCTTCCCTTTTTCTCCAGCGACCTTTTCCCTGCATTCAAAGCGAGATCCGCAGCTGCAATAACTTAATGAGTTTTCCTCGACTTCAAACAGACCACCAAGAGAGACGATGCCGTGGCGTACGGTTCCACAAACTAACCGCGAGCGGTTTAACACGCGCTACATGTCAGCAGCAGCGGCGAGCCATCAGTCAACTTGTACGTTTTCGACCTTCCCGCCTGCTGAAGACACAAACCGCACCGCTAGAATGTGAGTATTAAAATCATTTCGTGCAGAGCATCAAATCAAGTGGATGAATTCACAGTGGGAATTATAACACTGACTGTGAAGARTCGGAGAGCAATCAATCAGTCTTTTCTTTAATCTCAAGTCTTCATCCCAGCGAACTGCAGCACTTCAACAGATAAAACATCAAGTTTATCTTAGATTACAAGAGTTCATATAGAAATATTATTCATCTACAAGAAAAAAAGGTAATAATTCACATTATTTTTTCATTCTTCAAGTTATGTTTCAACTCAACAGACGTTTATTGGTTTGAGAAGCGATGCATTTTGACTAAGAAGGGTTATTCTGTGACAGATGTGCCTGTTGAGGTAAAGAAGAGTAAAAGATCAGGAGAAACTAGACATGGGTTTTTACGACGTAAAAACAAGTGTGCATTGCCATGTAGCATGTCTTTGCAGCATGGCTTTGCCTGCAGCGTTGGACTTGCAGAAAGAACTTTGACCAAGTTCAAATGTGTTTTCTATACCAGCTTGTGCCTGTCACGTCAGCAGGTGTTTGTAATTAAGGTAATTGWGTGACAATATGAAGTTGGAAGAGATTTTTGTTAAAGTAGCAGTAGCTGGATTTGAACCCAGATCTCCTGCATGAAAGCCCACAGTGCTCATCATGAGACTATAGGAGATGTGGCAGAGGACAATCCCAGGGATTGGATTGTATGCATACAGAAAAAGTTTACCTTGCCAATGCAATTATTGACACTTAAGTGCAATATATTACAGCAATAAGACAACATAAAGACAGTATTACAGTAAAACATCAAATATTAATATTGTAATCGCTGAAC
>NW_013952545.1:618051-629716 GCF_001266775.1 Austrofundulus limnaeus
ATGTACAGTGCCCTGAGACAACGTATGTTGTGCTTGGTGCTTTATAAATAAACTGAATTGAATTAAATTGAATTGAATAGAAACATCAGGACCAGCTCCACATCGAGCTAAAGAACGTACACTCCTAATATAACACATTTCAGTCAGGATGGGGCTATTTGCTGGAGGAAAAAAAATCAACACTCAGCATGCCCGACYCGGACGCTCATTCATCCTTCCCAATCAGTCTCCAAAGGGAGCGTTTCAAAAACCTTCTCTTACCTAGCGGCCCGGCCCATCAGCTAATTGTGTTAGTCTCAATATTAAGAAACAAATCAGCTGCTGCCTCCGCCTGGGACCATGATAATGTGTCAACACGTGCAGCTTGGCAGCTGGTTTTTCCCGCACCACGCAGAAAAACCTTCAGTCGTCTGCGGCGACGATGCTAATCCTCTGATTTACCGGAGCTGTTCGGCACACGTAGCGCTTCCGTCAGTGAAGCGGTGAGGGTGAAAAAATAATTGAATTTCCCCCCGGCCACAAACGGAGAGATTTTATTCATTCGTTATCATCTAAYTGACTACTGCATGTAGGCTTTCTAACCTGTCTCCCTATTAATGTGCAGCTTTTTATGCGCTTAATTAATGACCAATGCAGCTTCATAAAACCACTCAATTACATCTGGAATTGAAAAGCCACAGCAGCTCGTGCAATGCTGCACCTCTGGGGATGCTAAGGAGATATTAATCAGCTAAATGGAATTCAGGAAGAAAGATTCAGTCCTCTGAGCTGAATGAGATTTTTTTATATTGTTGTCGGTTTGCTTCTGTGGCAACGCTGCAACTCAACTTTTTCTCTTGACCCAAAATCTACTTTGAATCAACTTGTCAACGATTTCAGCACTTTGGGTTTTTTTTTTTTGTTTGTTTTTTTCTGTTCAGCCTCCTCTTTGTGGTGCTGCAAATCTGAAGTGTGGGAAGTCATATTCTGTGTTTTTTTATTTTATTTTATTTTTTATTTTTGTGGGGTGAAGAGCTTTTGTTTTGTACACAAACAATAGACACGCACACAGACGAGAACATGTTTATCTCTCTAGCTCGTGTTCAGAGAGGCTGCCACCCAAACCAGTTCCACAGGGTCTTGTTTTGAATAAAAAGCATTTATGGCTGACACTGTCTGAATTCAAAATACTGTGCGCTGTAGGCTTTGAGAAACAATGTCATCAGGTCAAATTTGTAGGATTTCCGTTTGAGTTTCTCGGAAGTAACAAAACAAAACCTCTAACTTTTTAGATAGACAAAAAATAAAATAAATATAAAAACGTTAAGTGTTAAACCGGCTGCTGTGCATCACAGAAACTCACAAAAATGACTAAAACACAGAAAAGATCAATTAAAATATAAAAGTAATGAACCAAATCAAAACGTGTAGTCTTTTTTTGTATACTTCATCTTTATAACTTTAGTGAGGTTCATAGTATCTAACTACATTTACCTCGTTACAGTACATAAGTAATTTTTTGAGGATTTGTAATTTTACCAAGTATTTTTAAAATTGGTTACTTTTACTTTTATTTCATTACATTTAAAACCTAAAAAGGACAGCTTTACTTCTTTACTTTAAAATTTAACACCTATTTACTTGTAACAAAATTAAAGACGTCTGAACTCATCATTGAAGGATTTATTTATGCTCTCTAAAAAAGTGTTGAAATGACTCAACCAAGTCATGTCAGCTGGTTCCACTACACCTAGTCGAGTAAATATGAAGCCATTCTTTAAAATAAAATATGTGTATTGCTCAATTAATTCACCTTGGTTTAGTGGAACCAGTTTTGTTCAGTCAATTAAACAATTTATTTCTTTGAGAGTGTACTTTACTTTCCCAATTTTTGTGAACAGTTTGACTTTTACTTAAGTTCTTTTCCCATCAGTGAAAATTAGTTTTTACCAATCATTTTCTGTTCAGGTATTTTTACTTTTACTTTATAGACCTCTGCGTAAAACCCTCCCACGAAAGCAAAAGAACAGGATCTGTATGAATTACTAAGTCTGCAGTGTAACAAATGAGCTACTAACCCCACCGGGCACAGATATCCATTTCCAAGAAGGCATTGATTGCATTCAAACCCATTAGGATCAATAGTTTTATGGGTAAAGTCTGCTTATTATCCACTAAATAATGCTGCTTACTGTATTCAGACAATAATAGAGCTTGTTTTACAACTAAAATTACATTTCTTTTTGTTGTATTTCTGCAAAACGTCTGAAAAAGAACACTTGTCTTCTGTGAAAGAATGTAGTGAACTATAATTTTAAACCAAAACTTTACCATAAATGCTTGCAAATTGTGTTTAAACCTCCGCAGAGTGACAAAACGGTTCACTCTCAAGAGCACAGAAGCCTTTAAAATAAAACCCCAAGGCTGCGAGCGGTGAACAGGCTTTGTGAAAAGGTTTGAATACCACAAGGCTGACATCATTAAAAGCTGCCTAATGATCCCCTGGATTTGATTTGTTTGACCCGTGTCACATCCTCCCTGACTGGAATGACACGTGAAGAGAAGAAAATCTGAGAAAGGAGAGAGGAAAACCAAACAAATTTCATCTGCCTCTCAACAGGGCTGCTATTTAGGTTTGTGCTCATTTGGTCCAATGCCAAAGCTCTTCTAGGCTGAGTCCAATTACTRCAGCAAAAATCTTATGCACGGCTAAAAAAAGACTAATTGAAGGGTTTATACGGGAAGAAGACTAACATTCTGACTGAGAAGAACTGGGAAAATAAAGGTGGAAAAAAACTGCAGAGAAACAGAAATAGCAGCTTTAATCATAAAATAAATAAAGTAATCAACATATTGTATCCTTATACAGTCAGTGTGGCTGCTAGCCTGAAAACAAAGCAACTTAAAGATGAGAGACAGATTTACCTACTGCTCACAGAAGCAGTAAGACATTAAATAAGTTGCCGATTCTGATGCATGGAACATTTCAGCGAGCTGCTGATGAGATGTTGTTTTACTCAATGCCACTTAATTCCACGGTAACACTGAAAGTAGTCAGAGTGTCGCTGAGTACAGTTATTTTAACTCCACACAAATAGGATTAGATGTTTGTAAACAGAGCAGAATGGGGGGTTTTGGGAGTGGGAGCTTTCCTTTCACTGCTAAGCCTGCGGCACAGACTACAGAGCGAAGCAGGTTACTCTGCGATTATGATGATCCACTTTGATCTGAGGAAATGAAATTTTCTTCCAAGACCACTTTTCAGCTCTTCAGCAAAAGAAGACAAACAGTTGGAAACGCACAGGCTGTCAAACACCATACACACAAGGCAGCAGGACACACACACTTTAAACATGATACATTAACTGGAGATTTGCCTCCACGTTCAAGACGATGCAATTTTTGTGCCACACCATGATGTTTTCTGAACACTAACCAAGCACTTTTGCTTGAAATTCAATCTAAAAACAATAATCACATTGAACTGCCTCTTTCTGGAGTCAAACTAGAGTTTCTTCAAAGAGGACCTCTGACCTGGTCCTCTAACGTAGTTTTAAACAAAAATTTGTTTTTATTTTTTTTTAACTCTCTGGGAATCTGTGGAATGTGCTGGATAAACAAGTCTGTCCCACCTCTAAAATGATAGGACTTAAATCAGAAATAAATAAAACCAAAAAACACAGCTTGTTTTCTGAAGTTGGATAAAAAAATAATAACGCATTGCCCCAAGAGGGTTATTTCAGTAAGACTGTTGATTGTTATCACTGACAAGTCTGAATTAATTTCATTTTATTTTATTTTAATATAGGAATGAATGACGTACTGTACCTCAGTCACTTATGGTTTATGCATGAAGCAATTCTTGGCATTATATATTGCAGCTGTAAGGTGAAGACTGGAGTTGTATTTGTCTAAAAAGTTGTTTTTTTAAGCTCAAAACTCAAAACGGGCTCCTTTCTCAACCCGTGCTTTTGCTGCAGGAGTCAGAGTTAGGTCACGTTCAGGAATAAGTTCCCAACACACACTTTGGGTATTCAATGTCAACTTGTAAATACTAGTACTATGAAAAGGCTCCATACTAGTAATGGGCGGTATACCAGTTCATACCGAAAACTGGTTTTTATTCTTGTTATGATGTGAATTTTCTGAATACTGTTCCTGTTTAAATAGCCTGAACATGTTGGGAATGTTATGTCACACCCGCCAGTGAACTGTTTCACAGGGGACCCTTGTTCTCGCAGCACCGCTACGCGCATTAGCAAGCTAATGTTATTGTTGGAGYGACTTTTCAATAAATGGTGGCGGGTGGCACGTATGGAGTTCATGCGCAACGTTTAATGTGCTTCTATTGTGAAAAGCCTGGGAGGCTTCCAGGGAAAGTAGTTTTGTATCAGAGTTTAAATAATGGGTGGCACAGAGGCTGAGTCGTTGCGTTAAGCTTTAGTAAATAACCCCGGATTTACACTACATGCGTCTCCGCTCCGCTGCGCTGTGGTGTGCAGTTCGCAGCTGTTTGTTTGTGTCTCAATTTATACAACCTCAGCTCCGCTCCGGTCCGACAGAGAGTGTGGAGGAAGGAGATAGCGCGATATATTCAGTGATAAATGTGGAAGTCACAGCAAAAAATAATTAATTCTGTGAAAGACGAACTCCAAACACAGCTGAAAACATAGATATAAAGGCTTTTGGTAGCTATGTTGAAACTGTCTCACTGTCGTCTTTCTGAAACTTCTGATTTCAAAATAAAATCCACGTGTATCATGTGTGTACACATATGCTTCATGCTACATGTTTCCATCTGCTTCCCTAACAGAACGGTACATTCTGACAGCATTTGTGTAGAAATATATCCATATACTGATTAATATAGCTGGGATTTCGACCTAATTCCAACAAATTATGCWGCCTAAAAGTGTCTTATTTGGAAAATACGGATGTTGTGCTCATTCCTCTTCCTGTTGGTGYGACGTAATCTTTAAAAATTGACTCCGGCGCTGCTCCGACATCCGGCAGAAATAGGATCAGATCTAATTTTGCCGGATCGCCATCCGCTCACCGCCGCCATGCGGAGCCAGTGTAAACATTCTCATTGATTATAATGGGTGCATATTTGCTGCGGAGGTTGGACCGGAGCGGAGCCGGAACGCATGTAGTGTAAATTAGGGGTAACACAAAACAATAGCTCCGATAATGATCTTTGTTCAACCCTCCTTCACGACCGTACCAAAATGTGACTACTGTCTACAACCAGAGAAGAAAAGTCCCGTAGAGGAAGGAAACAGCGGCACAGACAGAGGTAGAGTAAAAGAAAGAAGTCAAAAGTTTGTGTTGCAGAAAGATGGTGCATTCCATTTACATTGTATTCCCGGAACTGGTAAATGGTAGTGACGTCATTTCCCAACAAACCATATGAAACTGCATTCCAGTTAGCAAACAGGTGATTGTATTGCTGCCGCTAACCTAGATACAACACTGCTACAATATAAACAATGTCAAAAAGCGAGCTCTACTACGTACGTCATGCAAATAAACATTGATTTTAATATGTACAATATTGCACAGAAAACACACTACTTGTGTAAGTGACTAAACATGCCCAAAAAATTAAGACAGATAATTAACAGTAAAAGTTACTGAGTTAACTTTCTAAAGCTGCGAGTAGCCGCCATCTTGAAATCCAAACTCAGGGCAGTCGCATTTCTTCCACCATATGAGTGGAATATTACCACTGGAGGGGGCGTTCCAGTTTAAATCTACCAATGGGAACTGGGAAATTACCACTTCCCAGGACTATTGGAATGCACCAAGAGAGTAACTTCAGGTTTGCTAATCAATTAGCAACGTTTGTACATTTTATTATCAGCTGAGCTGTGATGAAAAGAAAAATACTGTCAAATACAGTGATTGTAAAATTGTTGAAAATACTGTGATATAAAATTTGTGTCATACCGCCCAGCTCTACTCCGTACAAACCACAGCCTTTGCAAGTTAAATTGTGGTCATAAGGCTGAYCATTGTATAAGACTTAACCCTTTGAACAGTTTGCCTAAAGGAAACAATGAAATAAAAAATCTGATTTCAAACAGCTTTTATGTCCAAATTTTTTTTTTTATCATTTTGCACAAATGACCACATCAAAAAACTCACAGAACAGATATTTTCAACCTTTACACATTCTCCTAAAGCACATGAAGCACCAGTCATTTAATCAGCATTCAGGCACATTCAGCATCATCTGAGCAATACATCAAATCCAACTACTCTCCTACCTGCTCAGGCTAATCATTCATTTTAAAATTCATCCTTTCGTTTACTTTTTCCTCTCAGGTCCTTTTGTGTAACAGTCAATCAGAATGCTGGGGGATAAAGTTTAATGAAATGCAAGTCTCTCCCTCAGAGAAGTCTCAAAAGTGATCTAAATGTATAAGGCGATGAATACCAGCTAGTCCACTGAGGTTCAAATTTATTCAATTTGCTTCCTGTACACTGCAACAAGCTACAGAGCGGGGTGGGGCGTGAACCTGCATAAATTTGTCCCTATGACAATCAAACTCTTTAAACATGGATACACGGTCATAGCTGGGATGATGACATGAGTTTCTGGCTGCTGATGTGGGCGATGGAAGAGAAATCAAAGAGTGAGACAAACACAAACGACTACAGATTGACTGTTTAAAGTGAGGCGCAGAGCGTGTCCACCACAATCAGACTGAAGCAACATAAAYGCCAAACTTGATTTCTGGGTGATAATTTCAGAGAAAGAAAAATACAGTTTCTATGATTCTGAACTATGCTTACTAAGCAACATTCAATATATTTCAACGCGTGGCAGAAACGATATCAAGATCTGCTGCATGAGTCAGAAAGACGCTGACATCAAATGTGAAACTGTGTGCACAGCTCTGATTTCTAACATTATAAAACAACAAAAACAGTCCCCAAATGTAAGGAAAAACGTGTGGACCGAGGTGCTTTAAAAAATAAATAATGTGTTACAGTTGTGAATACAGCGTGGAGCAGGTGCAGTTGGCCTACAGCTGATATTTGGGTCATATTGTGACTAAAAGCAAATCATGTAACTGCAGCACGTTTAGAAAGGAGGTCAAATGAACATTAAACATTACCAGGTGATGTGTGGCCTAGCTTCAATCTTGACTACTCAAAATGGTTTTCTTTTAAAAGCACAGTGCTTTTTAATATAATTCAGTGGTACAGTGCAAAGGAAAAGTATTCACTCGCTTTGATGTTTTATGCAGTTATTGCTGTCATTAATCAGTTTTGGTCAATAGAATATTGTTTTATTTTAGAAAAAGCATGTAATGTAAAATAAGGGATTGAACAAATATCACCTCCAATAAGGGATACATATGATGCTTTTAAATTCTTCTTTTTCCATTTAAATGAATCAGTTGGGGTCTATATAAAGTATACTTTCAACTATCTTGGTTCTGTTTAACCATTATATTGAGTTTCATAAAGGCTACTGCTTCAGGGAAAGATTTAATTGACTATAGGAATTATTTTGATCATTTTATTACCTTTTTGAAATGTCAATTTTATGCTTGGCTTTAACCCACAACCACAACAACGAATAAATGCAAGCAAGAAGAAAATTCTAGAGCAAATTGTGGACATTTGATTTTTGGAGTCACCTTTAATGTAATATTTACATGAGTGTTAAAGAGGTAACTAGTCTGAGTTCCAAAATCACATTATTGGTTGGACTTAGCCCAAAAAATATTAGAACAATGTCCTAGGGGTCTAGAGCCAGACCACTGAGACTAAATCCAGTCAGTAACAAGAGACTTTGTCACAAAGAAGAAGGAGCTGCAGTTAACAGGGGTGTTAGAGAGAAGACCTAGCACCAGCTGCTCGAATGGAGAACGGCGTGGCCTTTGAAAGAACGTTGATAGAGCTGGACGAACCTTCTTTGCCACCCTCTTAAACAGACTCTCTCATCAACAGTTCAGGTAAGACCTTTCTGTGTTTGGGGGAATTCGGAACCTTTGAGATGGAGAGCAGGTATAGGTATAAACTTAGACTTGTAGAGATGGGCAATGGTGTGTTTCTAGGAATGAAAGCAAACTGCAATGCTTTGCTCTGAATTCCCCCTTAGTGTAACTCCACAAGACCCTCTTTTACCTGTTTTCTGAGGTGTGTCTCAGATCAACTCGTTTTGAGGCTGTCTCTTTAAATCCAAATGAGTGCTTCACACCCCGCCTCCCTCCTGCTTCCAGAGTGGTCCATTCCACTTTGATAAGAGGGCTTTATAACTGTACAGCGGCGCAGAAACTATTTATTTATAAATTAATTAAAATATGTCAACGAGGGAAGACTTGTCCATCCAGCCTTACATGTTGCGGCCAGAAGAGAATGAAAACAATGAAATTGTAGCCGTCCAGACCTTTTTTTGGCAGTTTGCGCGCAAATACTGTAACATAATAGTTCATAAAACATAAAAAATAGARGAAACTGAACAGGTTGAAAAATATGACCAAAACAGAATACAAAGATATCWACGCAGCGCTGAGAGAGACTAAATTTAAATTTTCTGCTCTCCTAGAGACTCCAAGTTCACAACAAAATTCATTTAATGGCTAAAAAGATGGATTTTGCTTGATATTTCTCCTTTAAAGTGACTGTCCTCGTTCAACTCAGAGACAAACATTAAGGCCAATTTATATCCTACAGGTTTTAAAGAGGAGAGTGATACAGTCTGTGTGCTGGCTGCTTAGTGTTCCTAAACCCTCCACCATCTTCCCTTAGGACTGTTTTTCTGTTTCTTGTTACCAGTGGATTGATACACTGTCAGTCAATATTTCAGTCTGACTACCTTTTGTCTCCCATGCTGGTCTCACAGGTACAGAAAACATTTTGTAGCACGTAAACCTGACACGGAAACATTAACTCACTGTGATACGTGTACTTAGAGTTGGGCAGTATTGATCTTTTTCTTACCGACATTATCTTTCGATAATACTGCGGTATAGGGTATTACCAGAACAGGGCGGAAAGGGGTGAGGGGATGCATGGGCCGCAGTGTATAGAGTTATTTTTTCTCGCTCTCACCGTCTTTTCATCATCACCAAACTTCTTTCAACTTTTATGTCTTTTTATTTTCTACTTCCTAATTTTTTGGCACTTGTCAAATAACTTTTTAGCCTGGCCCTCGCCTTCCCACGCAGTTCCGCTCAATTCTAGTTTCCCTTCACTGCTCCGTCTGGGACTTCTCCCATAGACAAGGATTTCGCTGGCAGATTTTTAGCCGGGCCAATCAGAGAACAGAATGTCGATTTTCTGCGCAGTGTCTGCTTGTAGTTTATTTTACCTGGGCCAATCAGCAAACAGAAGGAGGAGTTTTGAACTACGTTGATTTTCTGCGCAGTGACTGCTAGTTAGTTTAGCATACGGCAGTGGAGGAAGTGAATGAAGCCAGTCTGTGTTGATAAGGCTTCCAAATTAAATTAAATTTGTCTGACAAAGCAGCAGCTCTCATTTACAGTCATCTTGTTCGGCTCGGTATATTTCTCCTCTCAGTAGGGTTGTTTACAGCACACGCTATTTCTGGTTAGCTTCTTAGCTTAGCCTCCTTCACAGCAACATATACACACACACACATGCTTCAGCAGAGGCCACGCCTCCAGCAAGAATCGCTTCTCTATAGCCGCGAGTCCAGACCCTCGTACGAAGCAAAGTGAAGGACAAGGGTCTGGTTTTCACCAGGCTAATAACTTTTGGGACTCAGTCAGAAAGGAGGTCGGGGGGTTATGTTTTTTTTTTTTTGGCTTGAGCAAAGGATGAGACTGAGGGTGGACTGAGCTGTTTTTCCCCCATGAGAGTACAAGTTTCCTTCTGACAACACAATACAACTGGTGAACGGTTTTAAGGCTCTACTTTTGGTACAAATTGAAACAAAGTCTCAGATTGGCATATTTTTCTGGCTAGAGTGTTTTAAATGTCATGTGACCAGGCTCCACAAGGTTAATATACCAACATAATTTTTAAATATCATCATCAAAACGAGGTATACCACAATACTGTCATACCACCTAAGTCTAGATGTGTTTGTTGTGAACTTGAACAAACAGAATATACAATCATGCGTGTCTTACCACTTACATTTAGACTGTAATTTCCAGCATAGCTCACATGTACACCTAATGCATTTTGCACCAAACAAAACTTGTTAGAGAGCTTTTGATCATGTGTCCACGTCATTACTCTTTATTTAATCTATTAGACAGGATGTAGCATAAGATTGCACCACAGCGGGTGAGGGCAAGCACAAATCCTGTTAATCCTCGACACCGAAGAAGCACTCAAACCTCTGCTGTGCAATTTCTTCCACTTAATGTAGCCTGGTTTGCTGATTTGTGCAGCAAATAACTTGGGTGTTCCTGACAAAGATTCATCTCCACCAACACGCAGGCCCTGTCAGGCTCCATAATAAAACAGAAGCTTTGAGTGTTCATTATTTTAAACTACATACCCATTCTGAGCATCAAATGTTGTTTTTATCATAATATAAGACACCAGGAAAATAAATCTCAATTTAGGCTATTTACATTCAGCCACAGAGCTTTAGGAAATATCAGGGGAGGTGAAAACCTCTTGGAGGTGCTGATGCAACGAGGCACAGGAAGAAAGGAACAAAAAAGCATGCTGAGATCATTATCATATTGTTTCTGCACCAACTTGTGATTGAGCTGTAATCAAAAGTTGATGCTGGTTGACATTAGATGCGTTATGAATTTATGTTTGGTCTACGTGATCCTCTCAAGCAGGTGAGTGAAGGTCACATCATTGAGTGTAACAAGCAGCTTTCTTTGTTAATGTAAGCAGCACAAACACTGCAGGTTATCATGACAACTGAGCTCCTCGTGACATCTAATGAYGTCTTTCTGACGGTACAACTGACAAAMCTGAAGGAAAGGAAAACTTAAATCTGTCAAAAATACAAATCCAATGCATATTTCTAAGTACGACTGTTGCAGTGTGTGCATGTGTGTTCTCCTGTGTTATGACCTAAAATAAAAYCATATTCAGAGACAGAAGTGGGTCGACTAAATTAGAAAGGGAAAACATCATGGACTGGTGAAAATGTTACACCAGTCATCAACTTGGGAGAAAACTAATTAACTAAACAAACAAAAACATCTACAATCACAGCCATTCAGTTTTAGAAGTACTGTAGCCCTAAGTAGGATTTGTGGCCCAAATTGTGCCTCCCACATTTTAAAAGCWCCAGGTGAAGTGGATTGAGGTCCTTGATAGCTTGATTTGAATGTTCCAGAATAAAAATAAACATGTGATATAAGTTTGTTTTCCCCCTTTCCTCCCCAAGAGGGAACAGCAGTTGAGTTTCAGTTAAGAAAACATATGATTTAGTATCAGCAGCCATCTATAGTCTCGTGGAAATATTTTTTAAACTCAGCATTTTGACCTTTACGTGTCGCTCGACAAAATTGYATAGAATAAAATGAGATTTTCAGCTAACGGTTACATGTCACACAAATACCAATTATCCCCAGCTTTTCACACTTTTCTTTTGTTATCTCACTATATTTTTCTCATCTTTGTATTTGTATCCCTCTTCTCTTTGACTTTCCTCCCCCTTTTTTGAAGAAAACCAAATGAAGTCTGTCTGTTAGTAAAATTCATGAATTAAAATACTAAAATAATATTT
>NW_013952545.1:629766-635663 GCF_001266775.1 Austrofundulus limnaeus
CTATCTATCTATCTATCTATCTATCTATCTATCTATCTATCTATCTATCTATCTATCTATCTATCTATCTATCTATCTATCTATCTATCCAAACACATTTCAATTTAGACTTTTATTCTCACCTTATGCAAGAACGTAACTTTTGCCAACCTTTCTACAAAAAATAAAGAAATAAAAAGTTTTAACAGGACTCAGGCATGATCCTATYATGATGACTATCATGAACAGCTAAACAGACAGCTGTCTGTCATCACTCAGGTTATGCGGTAAAAAATAGGAGAACTGCAGCTGGAAACTTGATGTTCTGTTGAGAAAAAAAAAAAACTTCACACCTTATGACCAAAACCATGTGTAACCCATCTTTTTTTTATACCTAATATGAAAAGTTATATTTAATTATTTTGCAGGGGTTTCATATCTATGACATTTTCATGCTTGTTACAGTTTTATCTTTTCTGCAATGTTTTTTTGTCTCTAAGAAATACATACTTTATCCAAACTCATTAACATGAAGTTTTATGCTTCTCATTTTATCTCTAGCAGAATTGGCCGGAAACATTAACGGGGGCTCGTCCGGGACTTATKATTAGTCCTGTGATAAAAGGTTATTAGTGCCATACCCTGCCTAAACATAAAAAAAAACCGACATAAAAATAAGACTCGTCTAATAAATCCTGTGAAATCATTTGTTTTCTTTGAACTCTGAGGACTCCACCTCTTGCTCTTCCTACTCATGTCATCTTCTGACTCAAACTTTTCCTTTGTCTTGCTCAAATGTTCCACCTCCTCAGTTGCTAATCAGCATATGAAAAACACACCTTGTGCATCTTCCTCTCCTCCCCTGATCAGTCCTGCATCCTGTCTTCGCCTCCTCTTTCTCTTTCCCCTTCCTGATGATCATATGAGCTCTGTGCAGACGGCTGCCTTCCCCTCTCTCTGCTGTCTCAGCTCAGCCCACAGGCAATTTTCACACAAGGCTGATTGAATTCATTCCTCCTCGCCCCCCAGCCTGCTTCTTTTACTTCACTGTTCTTGCTAAGGAAGCGGAATGAGGCAAGAAGTTCTCACCRCTACACAAATTTACATGCATCTAAGTGGACTCTGACAAATGAAACACGCAAGGCAGACTTGTGGAGATCCAGAAGAAATGTTGGTGCTCATTAAAATGTAGGTTGAATTGACATAAAAACAGACACGCATGTAGGAAAACAAACTCCACAGACTCACACTGGTTGTTTCAAACTTGGGGGATGGTAAAAAAATAAATGCAAAGTTGTGTATATCAGGGTTTCTTTGGATAACCTGTTCAACTTTAGAGTTAATAGTCAAAAAACATAAATGTAAACCATTTAAAAACCCATTCATGTTCTAGAGATGAGGCAAACTTCCCTCATTTGACTATATGTGTTTTTCTGTTTTAAACTGAACATTCAGAAGGTTTAGAGGGTTTAGTGGATGAAACAAGCAGTTTGAATGTTTGTGTAGGTACACTGCTGTGCAGCAAGCTGAGAAAATTTCCAACAAAGCCTGGGGACAGAATTTGGCTTTTCAAGTTGCCTTGAAAATATTTTAGATATTGTGAGGAGAACCACTTTAAAAATAGTGCTTACAATCAGAAAATCAACAAATCACCATAAGCAGGAGTGAAGTTCCAGTCAAAGCATTTCATTTGAGACGTGACGGTGATTTTTAGTAGCAGGGATCTCAATTTACTGCTTTCTTCTGAGTAAACTGGTTACCAAAAGTGTTTTCTTTTCAAACAAATTGATGAAATGTGAAAATTCATTTTCTGACTTTTCTATAAACAATAACCTCTAAAACAAYAATGAAAGTAATTTTTGCAAGATTATTTGATGGATAAACTGACGTAAAGTGACAAAAAGCAAAGAGCTGGAGTCATACCCACCACCTGTGGTGATGGCCAATTCTGTCAGAGCCACTGGGCCTAGCCAGGAGTGTGTCATGATAAATGATTGAAGGGTGGGGGGCGACAGCAGCTGGACCCTCTTGAACAAGACATTTAGTGTGTGTGGGGGGAGGGGGGAAGAGACTGTTTCMATAAAGACCAACCATTAACCTTCTGGGGCTCCAAGAAAACACACACATTTAAAGTACATCCCACATGGTCAAAACAACAGGAGGTTATTAATGGTCAGGTGTTGCTGCAGTTCTGCTCCAAGCACTTCTCCAGCAAACTGCGTCCCACAAGGAGCTATAATCATCTCCCGCTCCCCAGCAATCATTTACAGCAGCACCAGCTGCCCAATATCCTCTGGTCAAACTGAATCCACAATCTTGTAATAGTCTCCTGCACGTTGTCTCCGCTGATTTAAGTCTCTGCAGCAGCGACAGACCTTCAATCTGTTGGTTTTATCATCTGAGTGGAACAGCAGCCTGCCAGGAGGGGGGGATCAACGGGAGGGTGGGGATCAGGTAGCTATAAATCTGGCTCTCGGTAACCTATCACAGAAAGCAAACGAGTGAGCCATGTGATGGATATGTGCGCCAGGATGAAGGATATTGATGYGACTGGCAGCAAACTGGGGTGCAGAAGGATGGTGAAGTGTAAACTTTACAAAAGTCTTAAAGAAATAAAAATGCGGAAAGACCGCAGTTTGGAAGACAAACAGTAAGTCAACTGATGTAAAATGCAGAAAAAGTCTGTTTTTATCCAATCTGCGTGGGGTTCATGCACAACACAGGTCACGCTCGAGTTGCACAGTGAAATCAAGGAGAATGGTCTTTCTTCATACTCCCATTTTAGAAAGCGTCATTACGGATTCCATATATAGAAATTTCAATGGACCAATGAATAAAATGAAAGAATATCTTCTGCTTGGATTTAATGGCAAGCAAATGTGAAATAATGGATCCAGCAATATATTCTGCTCCAGTAATGTATTCATATTTCAGTCATCCAGCGGCAGTGGACAATTTTACGCTGCTGCCGCTTCGACTCACGTGGCCTGCAAAACCGATGTCCATTAAAGCGTCCGGGTGTTAATATGTCACTGCGTCGTCTTTCCATTAGCTTTGCTTCTGCACAGATCTCAGCTTCTTCCACAGACGATATGGCGTTAAAACAGCCCAGCTGCCGTGTATAAAATGAGTTCACTCCAGGAGGCTKCTACAGGCACATGCTCATTATGGTGACACATTGACCTCCGGTGACTTCACAATATTCTGATAATGAACCGGACCACTTTTGCTGTGTTCTTGTCAGAGGCAATTTTAGACCATTTTTTATGCAGACAATTGGCTCACAGAGGCTTCGTGTGTTTTTCCTGGGTCAGAGCGGGCTTGGAAATTAAAGTTTCACAGCTTCACACCTGATCTCTGTCCTTTGTAACCACAGGTTGTTCCATTTCTCTCAAAACACTGCTTTTAGAAATTGGCTTTATGAATTGAAAAATTGAAAATGCATCTTAAATAAACAAGAGCATGCATGCTTGTGTCTACAAGCAATTATTTATTCCAGCAGAAATGGAAATGACGGCAACAAATTTGGCTTGGATTATTTTTTGGTTGATTTTTTTTAATCATAAATGACATGCAAGCTTTTAAAATTCCTCATTTATTAATCTATCACCAATAGATATTTCACTAAAAATAAGTAACTTGGTATTTTTTAAAACCACTTTTCCTTCAGCATACTGAATACATCCAGGAAAAAAAAACACATTAACAAGCAGCTTACAAACACGAAGGATGAATTCAGTGACCTTCACTGATTTTACAGAAGCTACAGAGTGCTTCTGCACTAAGTTGAGATTTCACGATAACTTCAACACTGAACCTGAGTCACACGCTGCATTATTAACTTATCCTTGAGCAAGTCAGCTGAAAGAACTGATAAAATTTGCATAAGAAATTCAGAGCTACTAGGAAGAGGATTCCTTCTAGGTTAGCAGAAAATAACCAAATCCTCACACCTGGATTTCTCCAACAGATAACTTGTCAAATCAAACAAGGCCCATTTTCACCCGACTAATTTCTCAAAGGTGTTCATCAAACTCGTTTCATTGTAAGTTTTTGTTCAACAGAGCTTATGTTCGTGCTGTCAAGTAGAACTTCATGACTACTTACAAAATCTAGAAAGTCACGGGTTTACAATAACTAGAAATAATGTCACAAAACAAGAGCTGAAACTATCAACAAGCTCATATCATTGTCTGAAACCAACCCACTTCCTTACTCTAAACTGTCATCAAAACTTTTGTTTCTAAAATGTTAGTTTCTAGTTACAACTGTCTTTACTCAGATGTTCATCAGCATGGTTTAAAATATTTGTCACCTGCCGTAAAATGACACAAACTTGGAGCTACAACATGTGCTCATCAGATCCAGCCTGGCAGAGACAGATGTGTCTGCATGTGGWGCATCCAGTCAGAATCTGTCCAGTTTTTCTCCTAGCTGCTTCAATAAAACCTTGATTAATGTCAAAGTGTTGACAATATAACAACGTAGAAAAAACCCCCTCATAGGCTGTAAAAAAAAAACAATATAGAATTAGTTAGAATTTAGGTTGTTTGCCAAGACAGTGTTTTGAAACCACAAGTTACAGATAAAGTGTGATGTCATCCAGCCACATGATTTCAACCTCCATCTTTGTATTGATGAAAACTCACTGTGAGACTCTTACAAATTTTGTCAAAACTAGAGACTTAAACTATACAGCAGTTTTTAAATTGAGTTATGATAAATAGCATACACAACTTTCTTTTTTTTATGAAAATGATCGCTATATTTGAAGCACATTGCAGCTGAAGGGAGCAGGAAACATGGTAATCTCATGAAAAAAAAACAATATTAACCATCAGTCTCATCTTTCTCTCAAACCAAAAAAATATAAACCCCCACACCTCCTTTCTGACTTAGACCCAAAGCTATTTGACAAGTAGTAAAAATATCTACAGGAAGAAGAAACTAAAAAGACGTGAAAGTTGAATGGAGTTTGGGGATAATAGCAAGCCGGTGAGAACAGGACTGATTAATTAGATCTGTGACATCTAACATGTTTGAATCTTATAGTTGGGGTGTAGTTTAAAGTGTTTATCCAGTTTTAGTGTGTTCTGAATCAAAACAATGAGGCAATTCTTTTTAAACTAGGAGAAGTACAGAGAGGCAGGATAACAACGTGTCTCTTATTTCTCTCTCCTCGCTCTTGCAGTCAGAAAAAATAAATATTTTCTCCCCAGATGTTTTTTATATGTAAGACGTGCAGTCCGTTACAGCAACATCTCACCATTTTTCCTATTTTCCACACAGAATAACTCCTATTTTCCCTCAAACATGTCAGCCTCCGTCTACAACACGGTCACATGWCAAAGTACCCAGCTGTTCAACTTTGAGAATTAATCTGACTGAAACTACAGAAAACACACCTTCTCAGATGAAACTGAGCTTCCTTTTAAACTAGAATGGTTCCCATAAATGAACATAACTCTATTCAAACTAATGACTGAAAGCATAAAATTAAAGAAAAGTAGGAGATTGAAATGTAAATTCACCCTAACTTTTCTATAAAGACATCTTTCCAGACACACACACACACAAAAGAAAACTAACAAAGTCTTATAAAAATAATTAGGCATAAATATTTCTGCATTGGTGTTTTTAACATTGATATATATTACTGGATTGGGCGTCACGTGACCTGGGTGTGCGTCGCAAGGGGGATTTTTATGCTTTTATGCAGATCTTCCAAGGTGCCAATTATGGAACTCTCTGTGCATTGCTGCCCAAATCAAATTCTGGAAGTTGTCATTCAACTAGATCTGTTACAAAAGGACAACTGATAAAACCAACTTTTAAAAACTGTTACGGCCAGAGGTCTTTCTTCTATGTTTATACTAAAGCATGGAATGACATTCCTCAAAACATAAAGTCCATTTCAA
>NW_013952545.1:636498-642108 GCF_001266775.1 Austrofundulus limnaeus
AAATGTCTAAGACTCAGTTCTGATTAATAAATATATGTATGAATATCCAGCTGGTCAGAACTCAGTGATTTGTATGAAGAAACACCTGTGAAGCATAAAATACTTAGTTTAAGCCACTGTTTTAGTCATTTAAATTAGTTATCTATTTTAAATTTCCATAACTATAAAATTCACAATTTCCTCAGCTTTATTTTGAACCATAGTTTGTAAAAAATCAAGCAAGAAATAAGTAAGTTATAAGAATTTTTTATCAGGAAGACACCTCACAGTCCATTGACCTCCATTCGTTGTGTTGAGGCTCCTCAATGCATAACAGAGCTCCAGTGTGTACACATCAATGTAGCTAGCAACGCGCTAGCCACGCCCAATCCAGTAATATATATCAATGGTTTTGAAGCTACCATAATTTCAATCTCACATCTCTGTCAAAATAAGGTAAACTGCAACAACGAGCCCCGTGCCTGAGTTCAAAGACAACCTGGTGTGGGTTCAGAAACAACATGAAAACACTCCAACTGTAATGAGATAATTTCACGTTGGAGCTGCGGTGACACGTTTCCACACACAAACACACCGCTGTCACGTTCACGCGGGCTGTTCATCATTCAAACGGCAGCACCGGTGGAAGATAAAGGGAAGCACCGGATCTCACCAAAGCAGAGGGATAACCGACGTCTATTAATCTTACCTCCTCTCCTGTCAGGTAGTACGCTGAGAGCAGCCCGCCGACGTAACGGATGTTCACCTCGAAGAGCGATGCCTCGCCGTTCTGTTGAACCAAGAGAGAGATCAAATTGTCAGATGTCATAATTCAGTGGAGGGTTGAAGGGGGGGGCGGTCGAAGCGACGGTACTGAGGGGGAGAATGGACACACTGAAGAAACAGGTTTTATTTCTCACTCCACTCATCCTGTTATTGGTTTGGGAAATCTCCGGGGAGTACAACAGCCCAGATGTGCGGATAAATATTTCACACAACATAGACTGAAGTGTCTCAGACAGACGATGATGTGAGCAATATTTATGACTTCCAGATGTTCAGTTTTGCATTTCATTCTTGTTTTATACATTTTAAACACATATCGAGTGATGTAAAACACRTGAAAACAACCTTGATGCTGAAAATGAAATTCCACGTCACAACATTTGCTGTTTTTTTTTAATTGAGGGATAATTCATTTCTGAATTTCAGAAAGTCAGCTTAGAACAAAATGTGAAGTAGCCCACTGAATGTTACTGGAACTGAGTAACAGATGTTTATACACACTAATATTGTTTTATGCCCACCTGAATATTTAACAGATGCTGTAGAYGTTTGCAGCTGCAAGATGTTAACAAGGAAACAAAAAAAATGTAGGACCACACCGACTGATGGTTTACCAAGTTGCAGTCTAAATTTGATAAGAGACACAGGGATGTGATGTTAGACAGAAGTTTTCCTGAATGTTCGGCCAGGTGCTCCACAGAAAACACATTCTTCATTTATCACTGAAACAATGTGTGGACCTCTCCAACAACTTTTATGTGCAGTGTTTTCACATCCATCTACCTATACTTCAGCCTTTAGAAAATGGGATAATGCATGTCGTTAACACATGCATAACAGCTGTAGATTTTGTTTTATGAGATCATTTCATAAAATAAACAGAAAACAATCAAGCTGAACAGCAACAACTGTTGAAGTTTTAAAATCTATCTTGTTACTTAAACTTGAATTGCACTAAAAATATAAATAAAATATTAACGGCCTACTGGTGCAGGTTGCTTTGAACTTTATGCCACTGATGGTTTTACTGAACATGACAATAAATCAGCCTCTCAAAGTAAAACTGAATGTGACTAAATTGCTTATTATCCTATTTTTTTATCCATCAAAATCTGGATCGCAAGAGTGGTTACAGCTTGCTTTACCTTTGCAAACACAAAATCTTCAGCCGAGAATGTTGAGTTCATGAAGCCAGTTTTACTCTGAATCCTCATGGCAGCAGATATTAATTAGGATATGCTGTTGTCTTCCTATGAGCTCTCTGGTCAACCCTGTCCTGTTCATTGGTCACTGCGGGGATAAAACCGTCGAAGTGAACGTCTCTCTAATCACCAGGCTCCCATGCCCCTTCCCTGACTCTGTGTGCTCGTTAGAAAGAAGAAATCCCTCTCCAAAGACGTTCAGATAAAGTCAACTTCAAGAAGTCAGGCCACAGAGCTAAAGCCATGTGATCACACTCTCTGGTGTTTTGTCTCCTCTTTTGTCGACTAAGCTCTTACAATGTTCAGGGTGTTATTGATTAGAGGAGGATTACTAGTTAAAGCTGAACTTTATTTACTGCCGTGTTATGTGAAAAYGCTTTTAAATATTTGATATTGAATGTTTAACAGAAGCTGAGATGTTTTGATGTAAATTTAAAAGCTTTCAAGGTAAATTGTAAATTCATACTAAATGTTTTTATTTCAGCTAAAAGAGAAGTAAGGGACTTCTGTTTGTCAGACAGAATGAATGGGCCTCATGCAAGAACATGTTCATATTCTTCTCTTACTTTTGTTCGTATGAACATGCCACGTCAGATTTAACAARYTCTTCTATCTTCAGGAAAAGTGTGTAAATGAGCTGCGTAAACTGATGAATGTGTATCAGGTGCTCATGCATGAGGAGAGGAGATTAGCATAATTACCACCCCAAAAACACCATATAAGGTAACGTTTCCTGCCCCAGATACCAGGAAGTGTCCATTCATAAAAGACATCGCAAAGCAAAACGAAAAAAAAAAAATAAGAAAAGAAATTAACAAGTTCGGAGACTGAAGTCGTGCTCTTAAGAGATCCAGAAAAGAGAATCTGTCATTTTCAGCAGCATCAGCTGTGGAATTAAAGAAGCTGCTAAAACCGAGGAATGAAATGACTGCTGGTAATGTCGTGTCTCCCATGGGTCGTATACAGTCACAGAAATAAAAACCTAAATCATATTCATCTCTTTCTTCTCCTCTGATTTTTCTTTGTTCAAATACTTTTAAATTAAGTGTAAACACCTGTGTTACGTAGTTTTTGTATATTCAGAAGAAGAGCAGTCGCGCACCGCTCCCCCCCCCACCCCGCAAGTGGTGTCGAAAGTGGTGAAGCAAGTTGTGTCAAATGCGGTTCTGAAAAAAAAAAGCATTATGAAATGTCTCCAAACTTCAATTAATGCATAATTGAATTTGGTTTGTAGTTTGACATCTTCATATTAATATTGAAGTGCTATACAACAGCATTAATAGCCAATTTAATTTATTCTAACCAATTTATGTCRTTAKTCTACATTWTTACATTTAAAATTATAATTCCAGTTCAAACAGAATAGCCTATTGTCAACATAATTATGGAGTGTGATTTATTTTCAACTCGAAATATCTTCAGACTAATGAAATGTGAAAAAAAATCTGTCTGGATAACAGCAGACTGACTGCTCRTAAAATATACGACAGGTCTGGACCACTCGTGAATTTTGTTCGTATCTGAAAAAAATCTTAGAATACGAAAACATTGGTGAATGCCACAAATTCTCCTAAAACACTCGTACGCACAACTTAAGAACAAATCTGTGCGTACGAATGGTTCTTGCATGAGGCCCAGTCCAACGTCACTGTCCCAATTTGTAGATGCCTACTCATGTGGCCAACAAAACGTATATTATAAAACATATGTATCACCATGGTAATGAAGCAGCACTTGTTCACGCAAACATAGGTCTTTTGTAGACTAGACACAGTTGTTTATGTAGCCGACCTGAGCGGCCTATACGGCCCACATAGACTGTGACCAGTGTCAGCCACGGTCTACTTCGGTTGTGACCCATGAATCGAGACACAGCCAACAAGTTTACAATAAACGTGGTGTGCCAAGTTTTATTGTCCCCCTATAGATTTTTTCCCATCAGTCATTAAAGGTTTTTGTTTTGGATGAGAACTTTAAAAAATGCTGGTGCAGTTCTGTTCCCAAACCTTTGCTGTAAATCAGTGGTTCCTAATCTTTTTTCCATCCCTTGGTAGCCCCCAACCTCTTCGAAAGATGCGTTCAATRTTTATGTTTTTTATCAAATTAATAAGAATAAGGTGAACAATACAAACTTTTATTTGGAAAAGCAAAAAAAAATTACTAATACAATGGCTTCTTTGGGCAATTTTTATATACAAACAAATTGGTATCGTCATATCCTCTGAGCAGACAAGGTCATGCATCTCCCAAGCTCGCTGGCGCCCCCCAGGTTGGAAGCCACTGCTCTAAAGTWATACAAACCCTTATTTACATCAAAGCAGATCAATAAAAACAGCAGAGGAAAAAAAAACTTGAATAAGACGAGATTTTGCAGAACAAATCTAAACATTAGCTGAACTCTGCTGCATTCCCATTCCTACATACCAGTATGGTCTATTTCCTTTTCACAGAAAATCTGAAATAACAGGTAACACCGCATGCGTCTCAATATGTCACCATAATTACTRCCTCTAGTGCTGGCTGAAGGTTGGAGCAGAATGGTACTTATTGACTTGGAGACCCATTGAGAAGGAAATTGCTATCTCAAGTGGAGATGAGGAGGAAACTGTAATTGGGTGGCAGAAAGGGCAATTTGCTCTACTTTGAAACGTATGATCAAGAAAGAATGACCCACATCTGTTAATCTCCTCTCACTAATCTCTATATATGACTTCACCTGAAATGACATACTTGGTTATAAAACAAAATGGGATTAACCTAATTCAGCTATTAGCAGACATAATAATCTGTGGGATAATCTGCATGTTTGATGTTGCCAATAAAAGGAGAAAAAAGAGTCTCTTTTGGTTTTCTTGCTGAGATTTTTAGACTTGTGCACATCTGAGGCTGCAGCCTGGGGACCATYGATCTTAAACTTTTTCACCCTGATTGAATCATCGTCTCGTCCCCCCCAGTGTTAAAGGTACTAGCAGCCATTTTTCACTGTTGTTCCTGCGGATGTGCAGAAGGTTTGAGWCCTGCATGCAAACAAAAACGCTTCCTAAACCACGGCTTTTCTAACTCTTGTCGTCTTTCATACAAATCTGTAATTTAAGTAAAATGAGCTGATTTTTTTTTTGCACGTCGACGGCGCTGTGATGTCAGCCGGCTGGTAACACTTCCTGAGACAAAGCACCGCCGCCTCTGGCAGAGCAGCTGAGCTGAGCTGTCTTGCCAACTCAGAAACGAGTAGCCCATTCTGTAATGGTAGTCCAATGGCAGTGATTAGGACCCGAGTGTCTATTTATCATCAGGGATTGTGGCTTCCAGCAGGACAGGCAGAAGGTACAGTGAGAGGGAACAAGTGAGCTGACAAAGGTTTTGTCAGGCTTTTACTTCCCCGTGCGGCCTCCATAAATCACCAGGCAGGCCTCCTAACCCACTTTCATTCTTTCCAATCTGGTGATTTTACCAGCGTACGTTTAGTCAGGAAAACTGGAATGTCCAATCATTTCTTAAACGTCTCCTGCTCATGACGTTCAGCTGTCAGGAAGTGTTTCAAAGCAAGTAGTTTAGGGCTGCAACTAACGATTGTTTTAATAATCAATTAGTCTGTCGATCATTTTTTCGATTAATCGATTAATCGGCCAAATCTTTTAAATGC
>NW_013952545.1:643083-645959 GCF_001266775.1 Austrofundulus limnaeus
ACAACAAATCATCACATGACACAACAAATCGATAATGAAATTCGTTGCCAACACTTTTAATAATCGATTTTTATCGATTTTATCGATTTGTTGTTGCAGCCTTAAAGTAGTTCTGATTAAAAACAAACTAAACAATACGCCGACACTGAAAATGATTCCGTCGTCAGATCAGACGATTAAAAAAAAAACATGTCCAAGTCTTCTCAAAGATTGTGTTTTATAAAACTCAATTGTTTAGGCTTATTAAATACATTCATTTTTAAACTGCAGATAAAATCAAGAGATTAAACATGTTTTTTTCCTAAAAAATAAAATGTAACACGGGGTTAATTTAGGAGTTCTACTTATTGAGGCACTCTAACCCAAGCAAAGCTGCTTTTCTGCTATCATAACAGAAAAAGAGATAAAGAAACAGGCAAATCTGTTGTTTTTCTTTTTGTGGCTTAAAACCTAGATGACAAGCATCATATAACCATATAAAATACAAAAACAAAAAAGAAGAAACTGCATTTTCTCTGTCTCTGTTCTCAAACTCCAGTGATAAAAATAAAGTAATAAAAAGGACTTTCTGAATGATTACTCAGCAGTAAAACCTAAACAACAAACTCCTCAGTCACACAAACATAAGATAGGAAGCTTATCTTATGTCTGAGAAAATCAAGATGAAATCTGCAATAAATGCTTATCTGGGATTTAATTGTTTACCTCATGCCGCTTTATCTCCTTTGCAAGAAATACATTAAAAAWGCAACTAGATACAACTTCTAAGAAYGCTTCAAGTRTTTAAAATATGCAGAATAATGAACAAAAATTATTATTTTAATGGGCTTGACATAATGTAGTTGTTGTGCAGGAGGGGCCACAGCAGAAAGGAAAATTGATTAATGAGGGTAATGACTCACTGGTTACACTGCTGCTGATGCTTGTTSGTGTTCTGCTTCAGCAGCATCGCAYCGTCGCTGACAGTCTTTGGTGCTGGGCTCTCTGTTGATGAGGATTCCACAGTTGTGGCAAAGATATCAGCTGTGCTCAGCCCAGATTTGCCTGCGAGCCTGATGGCATGGCTGGCTGCTGTGCTGCCATGTGCCAAGGTGCTGACTAGACTGTGGCCCCGTGGGGATTTCTGCTCAGGACGTAATGCAATGATTTACTGCTAATAAAGAGGCACGTTGTCACCGGGCAGACGACTCTCAGCATCGCCACCGTCCAGGTTTCCACAGGCTCCCACAGTTCAAATCCAAATTAGACAAACGTGACAGAAAAAATGACCCAATGAGCCAAGGATGGAAATTAGCAGCTGATTGCCTCTCCTACCAGAGCTCGTGATTCATACTTACTTGCTGTGATTTAACTTAACACTGCTAATTAACACGGAGAAATCATGAAAGAGACCAATTTGATCTTGTAACTCTAATCTCTGTCAGTATATTAGAGTCTACTGCACACTCAAAGCTGCTGCTTCTACTCACAGGACACGCCAAGGCTCCTCATATCAACCCACTATTGGTTTCCTTTAAGCATTATTTTTCTGTGGGAGCAGTTTAGGACAATAACACTAATGACAATCAGACTCTGGAGCATGCTAAACATAACAGCTTGTCGATTAAACTAAAAAACATTTTAAAGAACTGCTGTGAGCTTGTTTTGTTTATGGGTATTTAGGTCATCTTGATTTTCTACAAACTTACAGAACTTTGTATAAAAAATGGAATTTGCTTGCTATATTCTTGTACGTTCACACTGCAGGTAAATCAGATTGTTTTTGGCCCATGTGACACATTGGATTTTTTCATGACAGTCTAAACAAGCCAAATTAGAATTCTTTAAATACAACTCATGCCTTTTCACACAAATGATAATGGTAAATGGGCTGTACTTGTATAGTGCCTTTCTATCCAACCAGGACACTCAAAGGCTTTACATCAATGCCCTCATTTACCCATTCATACAGCACTCTATTAAAGCGCCTGTGACATGATTTTTTTTTAAATAAATATAAAGGCATTATTGGAAAGATAACATTATTAGCATATTGCAAAAACAATTTCCCACTGCTGAGATGAACAGTTGTTGAGATATTTGCATGTGAAGGAACAGGAAGTGATGTCAAAGGGGAATGTCTGCATGGAACAAAGATTGATAAAAAAAAAAAGCTAACAACACAGACAGAAGAATCTGATGCCTCTTTAGATTATTTTGAGTCACTATCAGAGAGATGAAGATGAGTCAGAGTTCAAACAAAGATTACAGAGTTCTCTTTCTTGAAGAGTTCCCCTTTGATGTCACTTCCTGTTGCACTTTGGCTGAGCCAAGTTCAAAAGAAAATATGCCAGTTATGTGACAAAATGGGTAAAATCACATGTTTTATGCAAGGTTTCTTRTWTAAAAATGTGTTTTCTTTCACTTTTTGTATTTGAMGGATAGACATGTCACAGGCACTTTAAAGCTCACTACAAAGCTAACATGTGTCAATCTACAAAGACTAATCAGCGCTTTAAATTACATTCATACACTGATGGGACAGTGGTGGTTCAGTGTCTTGCCAAGAGACACTTCAACATATGACTGAACAGCAGGAAATYAAACAAACTCTCACGTTAGAGGAACAACTCCCCTAACCACTCTGTCATAGTCGCTCCAAACAAATATGTGGTACTGAATCGGATATCTCAAGTTTTTTGAAGTGACTGCAGTCTGAAAGGTTGAAAAATATTGACGTGTTCATACACGTATGTGAAGGACCAGGAACATACCACTTGAATATTAAATGTAAGAATGAAGTCCATACAAACCATCGTCAGGGCAAAGGCATGCTTTTTTATGAGCCCCGCACGTGAAGCGAATGCGGGAGTCATATTGTTTTCGTACGTTTTTTT
>NW_013952545.1:646160-660608 GCF_001266775.1 Austrofundulus limnaeus
CTATCCAGCAGGCCCACCAGTCAGTGCCCCCCCTCCCCTGCGGACCCCCAATTTATCTGAAAAAGGGGGATCTGGACATAGAAAAATGGTTATTGCTCAAAAACTATTAAACATAGGAGCTTCAGATTTTGTTTTGTTGTTTAGCTATGATGAAGCTCTATCCATCAGGCCCACCAATCAGTGCCCCCCACCCCAAACATGGACCCCATTTATTCTGAAAAAGGGGTATCTGGACATACAAAAATGGTTATTGCTAAAAAAAATATTAAACATAGATGCTGCAGATGTTCTTTGATTGTTTAGCTCTGATGAGGGGCTATCCATCAGGTTAACCAATTCCCACCCAAGCCACTACAGTTTTGGGATGCACCTAGTAGCATGACATTTATTAGGAATAAAAACTTCTGAGCTCTGGTGCATTTGTGCGTGSRGGGGTCATTATGTTACCGCTATGYGGTATCTAGTTTAGTCTCTGCATTTAGCCATGAGACAAGAAACTCAGCCACTTATTAAACACTTTCTTCCTGGGTCTGGCCACTCCCTAGGGGGAAACCATCATGTCAATTGGAGGTTCTCTCTATCACACGACCAGAAACCTTTAAACAACAACTTGTTTTTTTTTCTTCAAATTTTCCATGTCCTGGATGACCGAGAATCCATGGAAATATGATAACGTCTGTCATGAACCGTATCAATACTAAAGTTACTGGATCAATATTTTGCTTTTGTTTGCTTCCTTCCAAAAAAAAAATAATAATAAATAACTGCACCGGAGCAGCCGATGAGAGGATGTCAAATGTCAACAGTGAACTAAACAAACATGTCAGGAAATTATAGGATCTATTTGGACAGTCCACAACGTCAGAATCGGCATGCCAACATGCAGCATCTACATCCATTCTGTACAGAGTGAGCTGAATGTGACATCACAGCATTTTCTATGCATGTGGGCCTTATCAGTGCCAGAGGAGGAGGTCGAATTTAAAATACAATAATTTTCCTTTCAAATAAAAAAAAAGATTTTTAAAAAAGCAAAAACAAACAATAACAACAATAAAATCAGAATTGAGCATTAGGATCTGCAGCATGAACGTAGCCTCTGAGCCTTCTCTTTTGTCTCTTTTAACCATGTGTTGTATGAATTTAAAAAGTAACTTTCCTTTTGAATTTCCATAAAGCTTTTAAACATTCAGATATCAGGCAGTAATTGTTATCTGCTGCACWCTCGTTAAATTCCTGTGATGTACTTTCACAAATTTGAGGAAGCCTCAGTGAATACCTAATCCCGTCTCAAACCAACAGAGCGTGATTTAATAGTCTGCGATGAGACAGATTAATTTGCGCTATCTGCTGATGATTGGAAACTCAGCTGATRATTTGCATTTTATTTCTTTGATAGCCCTTATCCTTTAAAGCTCAGTAATTAACAGGAATATAACATTTTTCTAATCATCAAGCAGGAGCGCGGACTTAAGAGTCAAACGTATTTACACCATAAACATCCACTAAACGCACTAACTAGTATAGTAACGGCATCGTGAATAATTAATCAAATCCTGCCAGGGTGATGAATTACAGCTGAGTTATGACCCGACTCAACACCACCCTTCTATCCCCGAGTGGTCCCTTTGAACAGATTTAGAGATGCACTCGTACACAACTGCAGGATCACAGGGAGCACCGCGGTGTGTGCAGGTTTCTGCCCTCTCCTTGAGGATGAAGCAGCAGAACCCCCCCCCCCCCCGTATCCTCAGTGATAATACGCAGGCCTCACGGGACTTTGCTGCACACTCACTCTGAGGTCATTATTCACCCTGTTGCRATCCATCCCTCTTCTTCACGACTCTGTGTGCAACTGTCTGCCTTTGTGTCTCAGCACATACCCCCCACTATAGCTGGCGATGCTGACTGAGCAGCATCCTTCACTCCCCCCCCCCCTTCGTGCCACTAGAGACCGTTTGTTTCCAAACTGATGAAAAGAAGAAGCAGAGCTGCTTAATGGTTATTTTGTGTTCACACTGATGATATTAAATGTTTAATTATAGTCAGATCATTAACAGAACTAATTGCTACYGCTATCATAAACATTTGTTTTAATATACTTGTCTTGCAATAGGAGTCTTGACTAAAGTTTATTTAAGGCAGCCCTCAGTTATTACTTTATATCCAGCTTGATGTCCAATTTTGAAACAGATGCTTTAAATGCTAAAATTAATATCACTGTTGCATCACTCTGTCTACATAGATCAGTGCAGTAAAAATACAATAAACTATACAGTAAAACAGCTTAAAGTTGTATTTGTACCAGTATTGATTTTTTAACCTTCAACAGTGTGTTGTTTTTATTCAACAGTGGTGGGCAGCGCTAATCCAAAATTTAGCTCCGCAATTTCTAAAGCGCTTATAAAAATATTTAGGTCTGCAACTTCAAAAGCGCTCATGCCATAGAAAAACTAGCCAAAGCTAATTTTAAAGCGCAAGTTCAATTTGACACTTACTAGCTGGCAACAATTCATGTAAAGTTTATGCACAACACTGCCAACTAGCGGTGTATGAACTCTTATACAACTTAATTCCACAACCGCCAACCGCCAATGTGATTTCCTGAAACAGACCTTTAGCTCCTGGTGTAAAAATTAAAAAGTTGTTGAGGATTGCTAGTTCGGCTGATTCTTTAAAAAGTTGTTGAGGATTGCTAGTTCGGCTGATTCTTTAAAAAGTTGTTGAGGATTGCTAGTTCGGCTGATTCTTTAAAAAGTTGTTGAGGATTGCTAGTTCGGCTGTTTCTTTGTCTTTTTCTTTTGTTTGTTGTACATTTTTCATTAAAGAAGCATCAATAAAGTAATTTTAAAACTGTTTATTGGAAAACTGAAACGATGCACTCTGGGTACATGACGGACTGATGGGAAACAAAAACACGGGGAACAGGAAACTAGTATCTTCCCTTCAAAATAGGAGCTTGGATTTTAATTTTTTTCGTGTAGTTGCTCCAGTTGACCACTAGATGTCAGTCGTCATCAACATAACGTCTTTAAATCATTTCTGCGTTTCTAACCCCGTTGCTTCGACCAATTACATCAAGTATTGAGCTCCAGCGTTTAAACTTTTATTTTTTTAAAAGGAGCTCCAATTGTAAAGTAAAATAAATCAATGCATACAAAATTTTAGTATGGATTACAAACGTTAACTGTTTTTGCTATTGCCTTCCTGCTACATAAGCAGACACAAAGCATTATGGGAAAAGAGAACCATGACCGAAAGCAACAGTCAGCAAGGATGTATACCTTTCCAATAAGTGTGTTTATCTGGGAGGGGTGCTGTTGGATAGATCACGTGTGTTGTGACTCATTGACAGCCATACCTTCTGCTGTTCAAGATAATGATGACTGGTAGATTAGTTATTAGTGGTACTGCATTTTAATTTTACAAAGTGCAAATCTGCTTATGAATTATAAAAATTAGTAAGAACACTAAAGCACAAATGAAATATTTAGGTCCGCAATTAGCAGATTTGTGCTTTAGCGGGCTGGTGCCCACCACTGTTATTCAATTTTTTTTTGGTGCAATTTATTCCCCCGTTTAAAAAAACCTAAATACTCCAGGGACATTCTTTTAAATWCAATCTAAATTTGTTTTGTTCTATAATTTTAATCCCGTCTCGGAGGAGAACAGAATGCAGACATTAACTATATGAGTAAACACAGAGGGAGTGCATGAATGACGTGGTCGTGTCTGTAAGTATCTGAAACAATGCATCACGCAAAACGTCCTTCGCCCTCCTCGTCATGAAACAGAATGTCAGCTTGGCTCGACCTCAGCTCAGGGGCATGGCGTCTCTTTACTGAGCCATCACCGAGCGTCGTAAATGACACTGTTTTCCTTCAGACGCCTCCATGACTGGGAGCAAGTAGAGCTTCGTTTAAAGCCGACAGRAGGTCAGCAGGGGTCAGAAAAACAGCTCTATGGAGGTAAACAACCACCTCGCTCCGGGTCTCTTCTTTACCAGCTCTACAGTCACAGAATCTAGTCCTCATACTGGTTTCCCTTTGCAAAACATGTCGTCAGTTGATTATAAACAGGCCTTTTTGTTAGCACTGAAAGCAAAATGCAAAACTCTGATATGAATGCATTAAGAATGTGAGTGCACATAAAAAAATAATCTGCACCAATGAAACATTACAACCACAAACAGATCAACTTCATGAGTTTAATCACTCCACATTGTTTCCTTAAGGTTTTAAATTCCATTTATTTTATGTTCTATACTGTATTTGCTTACAACATTTGCAAATTTGAACTCAGCTAATGTTTTTCCCCCCCTTTACAGTTGTGTGACAAACAGGGCAGCTGCAAGTATTTAGTATTTTCAAAATAAACTCCTGACCGTTTTGTTCAGTCTGACTTTATTACTTTAATAACTTCAAGAATTTCGATTTGATTTAGAAAATGTTCAGTATTTCATTTCTGTTTAGATGTTGTGGTTCAGCTCAGAGTTACAAAGTTCATGGTCAGATGCTGAGGACAACCTGCAACAGCTGAATTATCTTTCTTATACTTCGTCAATTTCTTTCTAAAGCCGCCTCTATTTTTCATAAAAATGCGTAGACTAAAGCAAACCTTTTCCAAAAACTAGAACAAATTCTTGCCTTTTTAAATTTTCTTTCTGTTTAAACACAACAACAACAAAAAACTTGGACTTAATCTATCAAAAATCTAAGACATTTGGATTCTAACAGCATGGGTAAAACAAATGTTTGTGTACTATTTGTGCTGAAATGATGATTTGAATGCAATGGAAATGAGATTTTAAGCAAATGGGGATATGTTAAGCTGATAGAAGAGGTTTTTGGAAAATTTGAAGAATTATTTTTTGTTTGTTTGTTTCAGGATGCTTCTGTGATTCTGATAATGTTCAACTTTCAACACAGTTTGAAAGAAATGCTTTTTGCTCTGCTTCCACAGAAACAGTTCAGCACATTTCCTCAAAATAAAACTCCCATCAGGTGTTTAGAGCACTGGATGGGCAAGTTTAAATAATATTAGTTATAGATTAACACACATTTGTGAGTAAAGATTCCAAAATGTACTGGACAACAGGCAAACTAAACTTACCAGTTGCCAAGTAAAGTGTCCGTATAACGTCTGGATGTTCAAGTGAGATTAGAGCGGGTGATTAAGCCAGTGATTAACACCGAGTAATGGGTGGTACTCAACTCTGGTGACATTTATTGCCTAAACAAAATTGAGTATTTCCAGTAATTACAGTGCATCTGTTGCCGATAAGGCTCATCTTATGTGCTACAAATAACAGCTTAGTTTTCCAACACATTCAGAGCAGCTCCTCCAGAGGGCAATGTGTCAACCCGGTCTCTAAAAAAGCTCTTAAAATAATTATTTTTTTATTGTTATTATCCAAAATATGTTTTCTTGTTTTAATGTAAAGAAACCTTTTGATTACTTAAAGGTCAAGTCTGCTCTGATTAAATGGAAGTTGCATAGTGTGAAGCTCCTGCTTCTTAAGGCTGAGTCACACCACAAGATTTTAAAACAGTCGGCCGATTTTCAAAGACTGATAGAGCCCACACATGAGGATAAAAAATCATGGATCTACCAGGTTTGATCCTACAGTGTGTGGTGTGCAGCCACACGGCAACAGACAATACATCACACACCAAAAGATATTTCATTCATGAACTGTCAAATATTAAATCACACGAGACTTCCTGAAATCTCGCGAGAATTCAGATGTCCGAGGAAAAATCTCACGTGACCTCCAGAGAGACGTGAGTTCAGAGTAAATAAACATTTGCAACAAGGAAGAAACAATATTGATCGTTTGTGGACTATTTTTTACCAGAGGAAAAACAATCCCATAGGACTTTTAACATCCAGCAGACTTTCTGGTGAGTCAAGACAGTTTTTTTGTCTCCTGTATTTTGGAATCCCCTCCCTGTTTATATCACCTCGCTTTCTGATTGGCTACACGTCTCATTCAACAGGCTGCAAGCTCGGGTGAACACTACACACACTGTGATCTCGGGCCAAAACATCAAACATGTTGAATATGCCCGATTTGAGGTCGGAGCGGTCCCGACGTCCTTCCAAGCCGACTAGATCACTCTTAACTCACCACCCACGGCAGGAATATCTGCTCAGATTATCTTTAGAGCTATCACGATAAACTGGACTGCCTTAAGATTGTCGGAAGGGCAAAAATTGGCATGATTTTCTTGTAGTGTGATGCCGGCCTTRGATTGTAAWTGGCTAAATAAGCCACCAGTCATCACAGGAGCACTGTGAACATCTGTGTTCAGATATTTAAAGGGCTAACACTGTTTCTCAGGCATACTGTTCCGTTTTATACATAATAAAGTAATTATGCCACCTTCAGTTGTTATGAAAATGTTGTTTATATGTGTAAATTAAAAATAAACTTGACTCTGCATCACAGCCATTTCTAAACGCCTTGGTTTGGCCTCTGTCTCTTTAAGAACCTCCTACCACTTCAGACACACCCAGCTCTGCACGTCATCAGCTTCATGCCATGCCTACTTTGATGTAATAATAATATAAAAAGCAGCAACATTATATAATATTGGTTTTGGAAAATGGTAACTCAGGATAAAACTGAACCTCACCGTCTGACCGCAAAGTAATTTTTCAGAAAAAGCAGAGCGATTACAGAGACAATGTTCCAGCTTAGTAAGACATCTCCCAGTCATCCTCCGACACACAAAACAATGTTAAGCTAATGTATTTATTACTCACTGTGATGTAAGCCAGATCATAATTTAAGTTACAAATGGTAACCGTAGAGTGATTGCGTACTTTTGAGTGTTGGAATTAAATAGTCTTTTAGTGAAAATCTTGTTATTAGTCCACTGTTAAATTCCCTTTTGTTCAGAAAGTCATCTTCTGTAAAGTGGCTCGCACACATACATAAATGAACTTTTTTTTTCCATTGGAGGGTTACTTCCAAAAATGAAATCAAACCTTTTCCTAAGAACCGTGTCATCCTTGGCATCTGAAAATACATTTTCTCCAAGACATTTTTAATCCGAAAAGGACTGGACTGAGAAATAGAATTAGCAGATCAGCAGACGCACGGTTTCACCAGTTGTTTGCTAGCTGTTGCTGCTTATAGCCTGCAGGAGCTGTGAGGGAGGCGAGCTCTGTGATGAGGAAGCTCGGTTCGGAGACACAGCCCAGAGGAGGAGCTGCACCTAAAAGGCTGGTCTAGTCCCAACCGGTCAGTTTTGCTCCCCTGTCTGGCTGCCTCAGGACACTACAGGGTTTCTCAAACATGCATGAATGAGTCAAAGCAAGACTCTAGGCATGTTTTTGATGAGAGGATAACATTATAATATATTACAGCAGGTAAAATAAGTATTGAACACGTCTCCMTTTTTCTCAGTAAATATATTACTAGAGGTGCTAATGACRTGAAATTTTCACCAGATGTCAGTAACAACCCAAGTGATCCATACATACAAAGAAATCAAACCATAAATGTCCAGAAATGAAGTTATTTGTAATAATGTGGAATGGCACAGGGAAAAAGTATTGAACACACTTACTGAAATTTATCTAATACTTTGTACGAAAGCCTTTGTTGTCAATGACAGCTTCAAGACGCCTCCTGTATGGAGAATCTAGTGGCATGCATTGCTCAGGTGTGATTTTGGCCCATTCTTCCACACAAACAGTCTTCAAATCTTGAAGGTTTCGTGGACCTCTTCTATGAACTCTGATCTTTAGTTCTTTCCATAGATTTTCTGTTGGATTCAGGTCAGGTGATTGGCTGGGCCATTCCAGCAGCTTYAGTTTCTTTCTCTGAAACCAACTGAGAGTTTCCTTGACTTTGTGTTTGGGCTCATTGTCTTGCTGAAATGTCCAGCCACGTTTCATCTTCATCATCCTGGTAGATGGAAGCAGATTTTTATCAAGAATATCTCTGTACATTTTTCCACTYATCCTTCCTTCAATTATTTGAAGTTTGCCAGTACCATATGCTGAAAAACAGCCCCACACCATGATGTTCCCACCTCCAAACTTCACTGTTGGTATGGTGTTTTTGGGCTGATGTGCAGTGCCATTTGACCTCCAAACATGATGTGTATTCTGACATCCAAACAGTTCAATGCTGGTCTCATCTGACCAGACTATATTCTCCCAGTATTTCACAGGCTTGTTTAAATGTTGTGCAGCAAACTTTAAAGGAGCTTCAACATGCTGTTTCTTCAGCAGTGGAGTCTTGCGTGGTGAGCGTGCATACAGGCCATGGTGGTTCAGTGCATTACTTATTGTTTTCTTTGAAACAAACGTACCTGCTAATTCCAGGTCTTTCTGAAGCTCTCCACAAGTGGTCCTTGGCTCTTGGACAACTCTTCTGATAATTCTTTTCACTCCTCTGTCAGAAATCTTGYGAGGAGCACCTGGTCGTGGTCGGTTTATGGTGAAATAATGTTCTTTCCACTTCTGAATTATGGCCCCAACAGTGCTCACTGGAACCTTCAGAAGTTTAGACATTCTTCTGTAACCGATGCCATCATTATGCTTTGCAACAATAAGGTTGTGAAGGTCTTGAGAGAGCTCTTTACTTTTACCCATCATCAGATGGTTCTTGTGTGATACCTGGCCATCATTTGGGACTGAACCAGCTGATATTAATTTGCACTGACAAGGGGCAGGCTTGCTTTCTAATTACTGAGAGAGTTCAGCTGGTGTCTTGTCTTTCCATGCCTTTTTACACCTCCCTTTCTTCATGTGTTCAATACTTTTTCCCTGTGCCATTCCACATTATTACAAATAACTTCATTTCTGGACATTTATGGTTTGATTTCTTTGTACGTATGGATCACTTGGGTTGTTACCGACATCTGGTGAAAATTTCATGTCATTAGCACCTCTAGTAATATATTTACTGAGAAAAATGGTGACGTGTTCAATACTTATTTTACCCGCTGTATATATTGTATTATATGTGGAAATAAAGACAAGAGTGTAGACATTATAAACAGGAAAATGTGTTATTCTGGTATATTCAGTGTAGTGCATCAGAAGTTATTGCCAGTGGGTATATTCTCTATAAAGAAGAGGGAGTTTTTCGTTAMTCTATGCAGATAAACTGAAAAATCACAACAGATTAGATTTTTACAGGCAGGATGAGCACAAATCTGCTTCTGTTTGACATCAKTCAAGTTGAAAGCACTTCTTTGTACAACAGCAGCATTGTTTTTATTCTACAGCTTTCAGCCAAGCATTACAWGACCAACTCAAATTATTTTTGTGTCGTTCTGCCTTTATAGGAAATCAGAAGCGAAGCTCCAGAAGATATACAAAACATCAACACAGGTTTGGTTTGGTAAATAAGGGRGTAAACATTTAGCTGTAGCTCTCAATAACGCGTTTATGTCAGATTGTGCTCCTCTACACTGAAGACAAAATACATTTTTAGGTAACTTCCCTTTCTAAGACGAGGGAAATTTCTGGAAAGCTAACATCTATTTAAGATRCATTATTTTTAGTTTATCTGCTTTTGACTAATATCAAAACAAAGTAGGTAAAAAAGTAGATGGTGTAAGAAAATAAAGCTAAAAGTATAACTCATCAAAATCAAAATGAAGTATAATGAATCAACAGCAAATAATTGTTTACAAGCTAAATGAAGCAGCATTCCATATTATGAGTAAAATTAACCACTACTCCATGCGACTTCGGATTAAGGGCCGGTAGGGAGGCTTACTCTATGAAATGATATGCAACCTTTTACCAAAGCCTCAGATCCTAATTAGCTTGTTAGAGCTTTGACTCGTTCACAAATGTTGGTACAAAGGTCACATGATGCAAATGCCAAAGCTTTCAAACTATTCTGACTCAGACAACTTTGTCCCAGCACTCTGCAGCCACTGGTTCCTTTCAAAAGATACGGTTGTTGGAGAAGGACCCGGGTGCAGACAGGAGCTGGGCGGATTTAGGAATTAATAAATTGTACTAATAAAAACAGACCAAATACAAGTAAGAATATCCAGAATGAATCTCAAAAGAGATCCAGTGTATAGCAATGTAAGGACAACATAAAGGCAATCGACATAAAGCTAAAACTAAATCATAAGAAAATATAGATTTAAATTCAGCCATCAAATTTAAATCGAAATTACCAGCATGAGAGAAGATGTTTTAATGAAATCAACTTCCAACAACTTCTGGAAACAAATAAAAAAGGTTTTTTAGTCCCAATAGGAGGGTAATGATCCTTCACAGAGCACAGAATATAATGGAATACGTCAAGAGTGAAAATAGTTTTGCTTTTTTAAGCCTTCTGACCTAAATGTCCCTGAAAGGCTGCCAACAAACAGCACAGTATTACATAATTATAACGCAYGGTCAATAAATAACTACAGGATTTATGACTTACGAGGAAGCAGGGACAAAAAAAAATAAAAATAATCGGACTAAAAATATTTCAACCCTAGTGTTGCCGTTTAACCTTTTTCCTCGGCTGAGCCGCTTATACACAATTTGCTATTGGATTGGAACCTCAGTAAACCCCAGAGATTCTCAAACATTCATGACCTGGAGCAAAGCATCTAATGAGGGTTTTGTGCCACCCTCAGTTCACATTTCCTTCTAATATTAGTTTAAAGCCACTTTTTTTCTGACAAACAGCCAAAAACAGCCTCCATAACACAGATGTATTTGATGAAACGCTTCAGATGAATCTGTGAAAAGATAAACTGCATGTTGAACTGCACCTCAGAAAATGACAATTAAAAGCCCAAAATATAAAGAGTTATGGGTACAAAAAGAGAAGGGATGTGTATCATTTCTGTGGTTTTGTCACAACTTTTTAAAAGCTACTGATGAGAAAAGAAGACAAGGGAAATTTTTAACAAATGTTGGTTAAATGGGTAAAAAAAAAGTGGATGAACAATCTATTTTGACTTTCTCTTTATTGAGAATATGTCAGCTTGTAAGCAGTAACAACAACTGCYTCAGACGAGCTAAACTGTTTTCTGATTGCTATGACAAAGCAATAAATCTTTATGCAATTAGAACATATCTCTTTTCAAAGCTTCCAAGTTGTCAAGGACAAAAAGCCACTCTGCTGCGACGATGCCAAAAGAAACTGTCCGTCTCTATTCAGCAACATCTTGTGGAGAAATATGACTGAGAGCAGAGCAGGCAGCAACATTTTGAAAGCTTATTTTCTACCAATAACAAGCACAGTCCCCGAAATGAGCTGGGCTTTCTGCTGAGCTGCTCCTTCAAATCTATACCAGGAGCACTTTGACCAATCTGAAATCACAAGGAAGGAGTTCAATTTTTTCATTAGGCAAATCATTTAAAAACCTACTGTTTCTGCTTCAGCAATATCATCCCATTTTACAATTGGAAAATTATTAAATTTGACTTTGTTTAGCAATCTCGGAAAAAGAAAATCTTATAAAAATGGTCCATTTGAACAGCAGCTGATGTCCAAAGAAACAGGCTGAAAGCTGCTGCAAATACTGCGGAGTTGTGTCTGCTGTAATCCTGTTGTCAGTTCTGTCCTTGTTTCACTGCTAACAAGTTCTAGACTGGCTGTCACGTTGTGTCGGGTTCTGAATGACAGACAGGCTGGAACAGATGAATTTAACTCAGCAGTGTGGTTCACTGCATCTGGTGACACATTCTAATGYAATTAAGAAAAATGTGTGAATATAAATCCCTGAATGTAAATATATGTCAGTTTTTTATCCTTCATTATGCCACTATGTGAAGCTTTGAAGTAGACATATCATGCTTTTAAATCCTTCTTTTTCACATTTAAATCACTCAGTTGTAGTCTTTATAGGGTGGAAGTACAATGCTTTGGTCTGAATTCCTCCTTATTCTAACTTTACCRGCCCCTATTTCACCCTTTTTCTGGTGTGAGTCTCAAAGCAGCTGGTTTTGTTACTGTTCCTTTAAGACACATCAATCCCCGCCCCCCTCTGGCTTCCAGACCTGTCCAATTGCCTATATGCCACGGTCATTAATGMCGTATTTTCGGTAAAATTCTTGCCACGCTCCGCCCTTCCACTCCCTGCTTACTGCCTATGTTTTTAGCGTTAGCTGGTCTGTGAAAAAGTCACAAAAGTTGAAGCATCTGTGATCTACTGGTATAAAACATGAGTTCTGTTGTGTCCACTAAGCAGCAGGTACGATTGAGTAGTTAGTTTTTCTCCTTTTTCCTTTAGATGAGGAGGTGACAGCAGTGGATCATAGCATTACAAGGAAAACTTATCTTTAAAAGCTCACACTTGCGTTTGTAATCAGCATTTCTAACCTGAGGATATTCAAGAGCCAGCATCAGAAATGAGAAGTCGGAGGTTACAAGAGGGAAATGCACATTTATCCCCTTTTACTGCCAAGATAAGAGAGGAAAGACCTCCTGCAGAGGACAGCTAGCAGGAAGCTAACAGAGCAGCCCGTTCGGTACAAAGGTAGGTGTGTGTGCGCGCGTTTGTGTTATATGAAATGTTTTTTTATGTGACTTTATGAGTTTTATGCAAAAGTAAAACCTTGTTAGAGTGTATATTACAGAGTAGACTAAAGCCGAGTGACACTGTGTTGACCACGAACCGGAAGTGTTGGGAGTGGTATCAAGTGCTGGGCCGGATGTCCGTGACATATTGGCTATTCAGTTTGACAGGGGTTACATAAAGATATCTTTGCAGCACCCGGAGAGACTAAATTAACCTTTTCTGCCTCCTAGAGCCTCTAAGTCCACAATAAAATGTATTTAACAGCTAAATTATTTCTTTGTAAAACATTAACCTGGTTAATTCTGCTAAATGAGAACAAAAAATAGATGCATGCAACAAAGGATGCCACGCCTTGTTAAAGAAAAACACCAATAAGTTTCACCAAATTGCATCAAAATCCTCTGAATTACAAGATTCACATACTAACCTAAACTAACCTTTTCTAAATAGTTTGAATCACAAAAATCATTTAAAGAAATAAAAGACAAACTGTTATAATTAGTTATAAGGTAACCAAAATCACTGATTCAATAAAACTGAAGATAAACTTTGGTTGACAAAACTGACAAAACACCCACTTCTTTTTGTGCAATTATAGTTTTTTTTAATTAAAATCAAACTTAAACATTAACATTTTTTACAGATGCTTCTTTTAAGATTGTCAGTCTATAAAAAGAAGCAAATGAAATGATTTATTTTAAATTTGAATAATGTAAACTACATTTTCCAAATTGCATTTTTATCAAATTTATTTAAGTGGTGTTWAGATCAATTTTAGAACACTAAAATCCTTCCTTCTCCCAGAAGCAAGTACATCTGACATTCTGTAAATTTAAACGGTGTGTTTCATCAGTGACGTGCCGTCTAAATAAACCCCAGTATGAAAAATGCAGAAACCCTGTGAGCTGCGGATGTTTGTCAAGTTGACATCCTATTCTGTGAGTTATTAGTTATCAAATATCCAGCTCATCACAAATGTGTGCAGAGCAGATGTTCTGATGAGTTTCTGTGAGTCTGGCTGATCCATTCAGAGAGAAAAAGAAGAAAATACGAAAGCTCATCCTGAGGATGAAGATTTTAAAATAATCCGACATGTAATCACATCTTTTAGGCCTCTAAGCATCCCCTAACCCAGGTCATGTAAAATATTTTTTTTTTCTCTGGACGTCAAAATATTTGGCAAGTTATTCTAAATGATCATTTTAAAGTCAGATCCTGAACCAGAGGGGAGAAAGAGGAAGCCCTGAAAGCATGAGGGGAGGTGAAGTTGAAGGATGGCAGATGTCACCAATAACAGGATTTGCTGTTAAAAAGTGTAAATCAGTGTTTCCTCTCTTAAAGACCGTTGGCACCGAGGCAGTTTGATTTCTCCATGCAGGCTGGCAGAAGACAACAGATACATCAAACCACCGGTTCAAAGTCATCTGCAGCAGGGATCACCCACACGGTGCACCGTTGTTCTCTGCATGTCATCCTTCAGCTATGTTTCTGTAAACGTGTGAAGCTGCCACGCGAGGAAAACAAAAATCAAATCAGAACAAATTCCTTTGATGTGTGGGGGAAATTAACATTCACCGTGTATCTCTTTATGGCCTAAAAACTGTCAGTGATCAACACTGTGCTGAGCTCTGAGGGATAAAAACACATAATAAACATACCGCCAGTGTGTTTTAGCTCCGACTATAAACTAGGACTGGTCCCCAGTGGAACACATTTCTGTGCACAACTGCTGGATTTATACAAAACCCCAAACAATTTAGTACTGGGGCATCATGTGAAAGATTTTCTTCCAGATAAAAATAAAATAAAATAAAATAAACGATTATTTTTTTTATTTGCAACCCCAGTTCCAAAGAAGTTGGAATGTTGTGTAAAACATTAATGATTTGATGTTTGATGCCTGCAACACAGCTTGGACAGGCGCAACAAAAGACTGGGA
>NW_013952545.1:663796-665441 GCF_001266775.1 Austrofundulus limnaeus
AACTTAGAGTAATTAAAGTAGAAAACCGGGAGTTTGGGCTTAAGAGATGAATGAAACAATTGGTGGGCCGAAGTTTGGTCACTAGCGGGCCCGATGTGGCCCGCGGGCCGCCAGTTGAATAGCCTTGGAGTACAGGCTCTTACAAGACGTCTAAGCTTAGAAGTATACATATAGATGAAATCCTGAACATTCACTACTTTTAAGATGTGTTTTGCTAGTCTGGTGGAGCTGTGTGAGGGAGGGGTGCTCTGTGGGGCGGGACCTCGGCTGGGGACTGAGCTCCAGGGAGGAGCTTTGTACAAATAGGTGGTGCTTTGTATGAGCAAGCACTTAGGTAGTTCTGAATGGCTACCACAGGAGCTTCAAGGRTTCTTACACATGAACGAGTCAAAGCAACACTCTGGGTAGGTTTTTGATATTATAACACGATATACAACTCAAAAAGTCAATTTTGCATAATACCCAACCCCTCCACCTTTAAGGAGGTGCAGTTCAGTGAATGCAAACAAAATCCAGAGTTTTCAGTACAAACAAACCCTGTCAGCATGCGTGATAATTAGTTGGGTATAATTCCCCCAAACATGCCGAGCGTCTGATTTCTGCAGCGAGGCTGAACGAAAACATGAAAACGACTTCGTGGAGCATCCTCTCTTTGAGATTACAAAGAATCCGCTGAACAGCTTCAGTCTCAGTGACACAAAAGTCAAGTCATTTAAGAATCATCCAGCAGAGCAGAAGAAAGAATTGACACACTGATTGTTTGGAGCATTTAGCAGCGGGTTCTGGATTACACCGAGCTGATGTGTTTCCGTCTTTAACGCTTGTGTAAAATCTGTTCATGTCTGTTAGCAGCTCCTGTGTACATCTGTCTTTATGAAGCTCATTTAAAACTATTCATTTCTTTCTCAAACTAAATGAGAACTGCTAGGAGATGTTTATTCCAGCCTGGCAGCCTTGCTCTGCCTATTTTTAATCTCCTATGACCAAATATTATGCAAATGTGACTGAAGCTCACWGAGACAGCTTGGCACAAAGGAAAAGTATTCATTATCCTTAATGAATTACTGTAAAAGTGTTGAAGGGCAAATTATGGTTTGGAGGTTTAAAAACAAGAAACTAACTAAATAGACTGAATGAAAGCGCTCAGAGGCTCCAAYTGTAGATTTAGAGAAGCAACAGAGTCGACAGTGACCTGCTTAATTGAAAGAGGTGATGTAAAACTTTTATGTTCATCCCTAAGATGAGCTCAGCCAGCGTTACATGGCTGGATTGAAGTGATGCAACCATCCTGCAACCTGGGGCATCAAAGACTTTAGATTTTATCAAGAACTACTGTATTTTTTTTCCCCCAACTTGCTGAATATGTAAATGGTAACCCTACCTTTGGGCATCCAAACCCAAATCTGATATTTCACAAGTCTCTTGAAATGTCCCCATGATCCTGCTCCCTGTTGTCTTTATTAGTTTGTTGTTTTATCTGAAGATGCTACTGTATGCAGGAATAGACTGGCTCATGTAGCTTAAGATAAAAATCTCCCAATTTACCCAAGATGCAGCGGGTAAAATAAATATTGAACACGTCAACATTTTTCTCAGTAAATATATTACTAGAGGTACTAATGACATGAAATTTTCACCAGTTGTC
>NW_013952545.1:666608-673861 GCF_001266775.1 Austrofundulus limnaeus
GACAACTGGTGAAAATTTCATGTCATTAGTACCTCTAGTAATATATTTACTGAGAAAAATGGTGACGTGTTCAATACTTATTTGACCTGCTGTATGTAGGACATTTTTACAAGTTTTCACTTAAATATAACTTTAACATCATTAATTCTCACACAGATGCTTTTAAACAGCAAAAGTAAATTTAAAACCTGATTAAAGCCAAACTGTGAGGGTCAGCTGTAGTGACTGGCTTGGTTCAAGTAAAGCAGATCTCTTAWGCTGGAGTTTACAAGTGGGTAGGAAGAGTTAAGTTTTCCACTGGAAAACAAGAAATAGTGACATATTTCCTGYCTTGTTTCTAGAAGTTTTTAAGACAAAAGTAATTGTGCACCTTTTCAAAGGTGATACAATAAAAATAAATCATTTTATCTGCACAGGGTGATAAAATTAGGAAAGTACAACTTCAGATAAACTTATAAACTTAGAACAAAAAGTWATGAAATTTGTGTTTGGTGGATTATTTCTTTGTTGTAACAATGCTTCTTGGTGAAAAATTTTATMCCATTGGAAAGCCTGTTCATTCCCCGTTTAAATGATGCCACATTTGTAAGGAACATGCATTTGTGAGATGAGCAGTAGAGCTGAATTTTGCACATGAAAAATTTGCCWAATCTTCTTTACCAAACAGCTTATTTTGCTGTTGATATTGGCACTTGTTTAAAGCTCCTGGTACCCCCAGGTGCTGCCAATCCGGTGCCTGCTTTAAGATTTTTTTTGCCGAGAAGCATCAAAATAATCTACCAAACACAAATAGCATTACATTTTGTGCTAATTATATTATTTTGTCATTATTTGACTGAAACTATTCCAAACTACAGAAGCCATGTTACAGGGGGGGAAAAACTTTGGCTCATAATTCAGCAGGTTGYAGAACCATATTCAGCAGAAAGAACCTGAATTATTCATCTTCTGACTCTCACACAGCTRTGGAGGAGTTTTTCTCCCAATGTCACCATTTTGCTGAAGTTCACTGTCCAAAGTCATTTCCTTACACAACAACTGGTTCCACCACAGCAGAGTCCAAGTAAACAGAACCTTTAATGAGACTTGTCATTGTAAACAATTAAAAACTAGCATGCGTCAGAGCACAGCGGTGCCGTTTTCAGTTAGATCTATAGAGTCTGAAAGTCTAAGTAAAACTGCTACTTCTCTAACAGTACTCCATACTAAGCACAATTGCCTTTACGGACCTATATAAGTTATTGTGTGCCACATATTCACATTTTTAAACATCCATCTGTTTGCCTCATGAAAGATCATCTCATTAGARAGCAGTCTTACCCCCGAGGTAATCCACATAACCGTGGAGGACCATCTGCTGAGGGTGTAGAGCACCGTGTTGTGTAGAGGTCTAAATGTTGCTGCGTCAGAGTCAAAAAGATGCATRTGAAGAAAAATCTGTGCAGCTTTGTTGCAGAAACAGAGCAGGTCTGATCTTACTTTGTTTATTAAGCAGCCTTATCTCTACTTTCAAAGACAGTTAGTGAAAGTGACAACTGAGGGGATGGGTGCAATCAGATATGTAATGTCCTCTGGTTATCAGAGACCACAAGTAGCTCTCTGTAGCTCGAGGCAAAACCAGGGAGTGTGGAAAATTCCTTTTGAAAACAGCACCAAAGCTGGGAAGATTGATTGACTCCGAGGATACAGGGAGCAGATCAATCCATCATAGTGCACTCCTTCAGTTTCCCTGTTCTTAGACCCCATTTATTCCTGTAGGCCGGTGCTAAAAATAGAAAAMCCCCTGAGGGATCCACTGAAGACAAAGGCAATAATAAGTGGGGCCWTTCGGTGCATTTATTAAGACTGACATACATGCAAGCACATATACTCTTAACATYATATACATTTGTGAACTCATGCATCCTAAAAATCTTCATTATGCATCTTATCTGAAGCTAAACATTAAAAGCAACAATAATAAATGCAAGCTATAAAAACCCACATAAGGAAAACCCTGAAAAACAGAGTAAAATGTATCAGTACAAACTCAACAAGTGTTYAGTTTGATATCGTGACAAACGTCTGTGTGAGCATTTCAATCGCAGTAAAACAAGAATTTTCTTTTATTTTATAATGTGCTTTCTGACTTTTCTTTTAATCAGCAATATGTCCCAAGGGTGGTCAAGAGCCTCTTGAATTTTAATTCCACAAAGCCTCTTTTTGCATAATTTTCAGGCACAAAATATTGCTGACGAAATCTGAATTTGCAAGTTGAAAAGTTAGTGAGAAGTAATATTTAAAGTTTAAATAAAAGAAACAAGTTTGAATTAAAAAAAAACTCATTTTAAAACATACAGGAACATCATTGCTGCATATTAATTTTTTTACTATATTTTTTCCCTCATCTTACCTGGAGTTCTGAACAACAGAAACATCAAGGTTGAAGTATTGTGATGTGCAAGTGMACATTAGATGGCTCTGCTGTTCTTCATATCTAGATTGAAGTCAGTACAAAACAATAAAAACAGCTGCAGGTCTAACAATGTTGTTACTAAAAGTTTTTTTTTCCTAACATGTGAATCAATGCAGCAACTCTATAAATGTGTTGTACAAAATAAATTATTCTCCAATTCCCTCTCCAGAGCACCAATATTTTTTTCTCAACATTGCTACACATATTAAATAACATGTTAGTTTTGGGGTGTTTGTTGAAATAACAGCATAATTTGGGGTTTTAAGCACTAAAAATGAAACCTACACATGCAAAAATCCATAAATCATAAAGGAATGTTTTTGTGCATATGAACCACAGGAAAGCAAAGAACACGGAAAGCCATTAGAAAGACACTGGCTGGATGTTCATTCATCATAGCTGTCGAGGTCCAGTCAGAGCCAGTCAGTGAGGTTATATTAGACGGCCCGGACCCATATGATCAATTACTTGTTGAAGTTGGTTTTCTTCATATTACTGGCTTTACCCTCTTTTTTCCCCTGGCAGTCTGAGTACACACACATACACACACAGTTTAATTTCTCAAGAGCTGAGCCAAGGCAACATTTCTGCACTAATTTTATTTAACCAGCACAAACTTACATGATATGCATACAAATTACACACCGTTTCTATAATGTAATAAAATGCACATATGAAAATCCTCTAACTCCATGCATTAAAAGCCCAGCGACTTCAAGCAGATTTCAAAGATTGAGTGTTTTAATGCACTAAAGGAGGAGTAACTGGATTTCTTATTTTAGCTGCGAACTCCAGCACAAGTTGATTGAATAAAACATTAAAGATTGGGTCAATATGTAAGCCACGCCAGCAACGTCATCAAAGTGAATCTAATTGATGCAGGCGCTGGGATTCACACTGATTATGCAGCACCGCTACCAGTGGCTGCCAGCACCCAATTATCAATCACAAGGCCATTCAGTATCTTGTTAGCGCTAATGCTACCTGCCACTACAGACGCGGGGGTTAGCCAGCCGACGTGTCCGTGTGATGTTAACAAAAATCTAATTGTTTGTTATTCAAGGCACAGACTTAGCACTGCGCATAAAGCGCACKGAGAAAGGGGAGTCTCTGTGGTTCAGGAGACCTTTGATGGCGGCCACCAACTGTGGGTGAGAAGAAAGCAGAGGGAGCAGGATTAAGTAGGGTTACTGAGCAGAACATGGAAAAGGTTGTGAAAGACTGAGACAGAGATGTCGTGTTCCACAGTGAAGATTTTTTATTAGTCTTCTTGAAAATGTTGAAAAAGCCATAAAAAGAATAATGTGGGGGGAAAATGGGACAAGAAGCTGCACAATCCGTTAAAATCTGCAAGACTTGTTTGATTTTTGCAGGTTTTATGTATAATAACTTATTAATTAAGCTTGTGCTTTGTTATTTCATAACAAAGACCATGAAACATCAATTCATGAATGAATCTATGATGGGAATTATGATGATAATGGGAGTCCAGCAGTTAGGAGGTTAGTGGACCACTACTAATTGATTTGTTGGGCTTCCTGGTTGCTTTCATAATGGTCACGCAGCCAATACAAACATMAGGTCTGAAAGAAGTTAAATCAATTACCAGGATCTCATTGAACAGGTTTTCCCATGTTTTGGTTCCACTACATCAGAAGTAAGCAGAGCAGCTGAGAACGGCAGCCCACCATGAAAATACAAGAACTGCAGCTGAGAGGCACGTCTGTCTTCAAATATTTAGTTGTACTCACTGCTGAGATTTGACATAATACTGCCCCACACCCTTTTTTAAAAAAGGTTTTATTGTTTGATTCTTATTTACTTTGCACATCTTTATTTTCAGCAGGGCTTGTGTTTTGTCAGGGATTCTGATAAAAACAAGTGAGATCGGACTAAAAAGAGGCTTCATCCATGGGGATTTGGTTCCCACCCATAAATCAATCAAAAACAAACAGCTTCCCAATAAACAGACGGTGTCTTGCAGCAAGTAATAAGAATAAGAAAACATGTTCGGTTTTACCACATTCACCAAATGTTGTAAACAGAAAGAAGTCATGAAGAACATGACAGATATTACATTTTTATTAATTTAGCAAATTTACAAAGAAGAAACAAAAAAAACAAATAAAATGTGCATCATCTCCCATTACTTAAATAAAATTTAATTAACAGTTTTTTTTTTAAAAAGCATTCCATCTTATTTAAAAACAGGACAATGATGAATGCTTTTTAGTTGCAGATTCTATCCTAGCCCTGATGCAAGATCTAAGTGTGAGAGACAAATCCTGCTGATTAACATCGTAAAGACTACCTGGTTAGTTATTTCTCAGTACAAGAGGGCAAACGAGGCTAAATGCTCCTCATCAACTTAATCCTTTATTATCCTTTATTAAATCAACTCTGAAATTTCTTTTCTTCACACTGGACAAATGGTCTGACACATATTTACTCTTAGCTCTGATTAAAATCACTTTTTGGAGAAATCCCTTGATTCTGTATTGTTATAAAAACACACACATTATATATATATAAAAACACACACACATTATATATATATACTATATATACACACACACAAAAGGACATCCTGAAGAGTAGAGGACAGCCACGGTGACAGCTGTATTTGTTTACTGAGTCAYATTGTTTAATTTAAAAGGCTACACGAAGATGTCCCAGCGTCAAGGAGAATGCACGGCTGAATAACGGCTCGAGACACTGATGTAGCACCTCTGTACACACAGATGCAAGGAAAGATAAAGTAGGTGGGTGGGAGGTTTGGAAAACAGCACAGTTCTCTCAGACAAGCTGCTGGTTCACTGATATGCAACATGTTATCAGCTCAGGCTGAATCCAAGCATCTTGAATTGAAGAAACTTTAGATTTAAACTTTTTTTTCTTCACAAATAGATCTTCTATTCCGCCTTTAAAGCTTTTGATTACATCACATAATCCAAATTTACTTTTATTTCTCAGTTTTCTTTCTTTAGTAAAGACAAATGTTAAATTGTGTTTTTCTATATGGCAAACACCACCTTTAAAGCACAACAAAGTCAGAACTGTGTGCCCTGAAATATAAGTAAAATCCTTCCTCCTTTTCTTAATACACCTATATGAGTGCCTTGCTACCATGGTTACAAAATCCATGCATACAAATTGTCTGCTTAGCATCTGTTTAGATTATTTCAGCAACTAAAAACACTCCACTAGACTCACGCCACAAAAGCTTCCCAAGAATGGACCCACGACGACAAAATTGGGAACATCCAATCATAATTTCACCCCATGTAATTTTACACAGCCTCCCTAAATTCCCCCTCAGTGTCTCCCCTTTCACCATTATGGTAATCCATCAGTCAAACTACCCTGCAGAGGAGCCTGAATCAGCTGCTGCTTTGAGCCTCTCAGAGCGCTTTTTTTGGCAAGACGGGAGGAGAGACAAAGCGTTGCTCGTATCAAGAGATATTTATGCCAAATCCAAAATAAATGTGATCAATTGCAAAGCCCACAGAGGAGGAGACTTCTGAGCCAGAGGCTTCAGTTAGAACCATGGGCAGCAGTGTATGTGTGTTTTTGTTGCTTTGGTGAATGATGCATCAAAAACTTGTTGAAAATTCATGTATGGAAATAACTGTTCAATAAACTGAGATTTACAGAGCACTTTTTACTTTCCGTAACCTTTTCTTTTTATTTATTTACTTTTTGTGAAAACCTTAAACATATACAGGAGAGCAAAGAACTGTAAAAAAAAACCTGTTATTGGGATAAAATGATTTTTTTTTTTATTAGCAAATAAGACCCATGCACCTACACTTCAAGAACTATAATTCTGTGATTTCAGGTTTTTGTCTATGTACAGAACATTTTGTCTAAAGCTTTGTAAACTTTTGTAAAATCATCTTTGAGCTGACAAGTCGTCTGCTTTTGTTCTGCCAAATGGAGTACTTTTATCTTGCTTTACCTTTTTATTCTGATATTGTATTTAGAGTTGGGAGTTGTATTTTTATTTTTTTATTGAGCACCTGGTCACTTTTTAACCATGTTGTGTCTACTGTATGTCCATGTCATATGTCATGTGTTGTTCTTGGAACAAAGCTGACTCACTTTCAATAAACACATTTACCTGCGGGTACAAATAAAGCTGATTGATTATTTTAAGACATTGCTGATGTAAAGTAGTAAAAAAAAAAACATGTTGCTGTAATTCACCACAAAATCATGGTGTTTAGTGGAAACCTGCAAAAAGCTGAATGAATAAACTGTTTGATAAAATGAGAAAATATTAAAATCTTGTTCAAGCATCAATAACTATTGTTCCTTTATAATTGTCAAACTCAAGGCATTTTTTAACTTGTGGTTGTGTACAAGCTAAAAGAGTGTCAGAATGGTATTTATACTTATACTTCTCATCCAACCACAATTAAATTCACTCTATCCAGGAAGCACAATTTATCAGGATAGTATTTTTTTAATTAATAACAACTCAGAATAAAATAGGAATAACTTTCTACTTCTTACCTTTTTAAAAATGTAGTGAGTAGAAAGTACAGATAATTGTGTAAAAATGTAATGAGTAAAAGTAAAAAGTACACTGACAAATAATTACTCAAGTAAAGTACAGATACCCAAAAATTCTACTTAAGTACAGTGACAAACTATTTGTACTTAGTTACTTTACAACTACAGCGGGTAAAGTAAGTATTGAAAACGTCACCATTTTTCTCAGTAAATATATTACTAGAGGTGCTAATGACATGAAATTTTCACCAGATGTCGGTAACAACCCAAGTGATCCATACAT
>NW_013952545.1:675129-684731 GCF_001266775.1 Austrofundulus limnaeus
ATGTATGGATCACTTGGGTTGTTACCGACATCTGGTGAAAATTTCATGTCATTAGCACCTCTAGTAATATATTTACTGAGAAAAATGGTGACGTTTTCAATACTTATTTTATCCACTGTATATTCCCACTAGAGCTCGGAGGTATACCATTTTGTACCGAAAACTGGTTTTTATTTTTGTTATATGACTTTTCTGAATACCAATAGCCTGAACACGTGCGGAACGTTTYGTCACGGCCGCCAGTAAACTGTTTCCCTGGGGACATGTTTCCTCGCAGCACCGCTAAGCGCATTAGCATGCTAACGTTATTGTTGGAACAACTGGTGGCGGGTGGTGTGTTTCAGCTTCTTATATGGTCTGACTTTAAAAAAAATCCCGTTTTCACCATCGCTGAATAGTAAACAACTCTTCAGTGATGTGCACAGTTAGATTAAACGCGCTACATTATAACGGAGACGTTATTGCATGGAAACTCTAGCGTGCTTCTATTGTAAAAAGCCCAGGGGGAAGTAGTTTAATAGAGTAGAGGAGTTGAATGGTGTGCAAGGTGAGTCTTCCTTTTAAATTTTATTAACACGTAACGATAGACCAGATAATGATTTTTTTCTCAACCCTTCATGATCGGACCTAAATGCATGATTACTGTCTACAACCAGACAAAGAAGAAAAGACATACAAGAGGAGGGAAACAGTGATGCAGAGGTACAGTAAAAGAAAAAATGTCAATAAGCAAAGTTTGTAAACATTTTAATATCACCTAAGCTGTGAGGAAAAAAAACGTCAAGTACCGTGAAACCGATGTAATTGTTGAAAATACCGTGATATAAAATTTGGGTCATACCGCCCAGCTCTAATTCCCAGCATGTGTGGTGTGTTAAGAGTGATCTAGTCTTCAAAAGTAAACAGCTGGCATTAAACAGTCATCTGCACAGGCTACAAATAAACACTACCCCTAACTGCAGCGTTCCTCTTTATCATAATCATCCCCCACACACTGCTGAATGTTTACTTCGCAGATTCAAATGAGTTTAAATCTGGCACAACTGGCCGTTAGAAGCCTGAATATTAAACTTTAGAGGTGGTAAAGATTAAGAAGCCAATCAGCACACTTGCACACCAATTAATAAAACCCGCAAACACAAAAACGCACACCGTCCAGACACGATTAGCGAGGCTCCAAACTTCAAGCTACACACACGTCCATCTAATTGCAGCGATTTAATTTGCCACTCTGGGAGAGCATGGCGTGTCAGTGCAACAGCCCTGTCTGATATGACAGCCGCTCAGATGAGATTACACACTGCATACAGTGTTATCGAACCTCTCTCCTCCAACTTCTCCAAAAAGCCTGTCGTGGATTGATCAACAGTCACTGCAACACAGTGGGAGAGGAGGGATCGTGCAGCTGATGCTCCGTCAACCTACAAAACCTGATTGCGGATGACATCCAAAGCTGAGATTAGGCAGCTGATAGACACTCAGTTAAAAAAATATCTGCATGTTGTAATTTTATTCAACGTACAGTATATAAGACTAATTAAATGTTCATGGGTCTGAGGTTTTGTGTGAAACTGATTAAAATCCAACTTGCCTTAAAGTGATTTTCCTGTGGATTCAAAACGCACCGATGCTTTCACATTACACACCACAGTCCATCTTATTTGAATAGAGCTTTCTATCTCACTAGCTGCACGCTGAAAAATGTGAAGCCGAGCCTATTTAGGAAAGGTGAAATAACCTGTTGACAAAGAGCACCTGTCAACTGGAAAAATTAAATCAGCCTTTTTTTTTTTAAAAAAAAAAGAGCAGCAGCTCTGCTTCATTTCTGCAACGCTGCAGACATTTGAGAGCCCAGAAGAACCTGGAACCACCTTGGCATTTGTGTTTACAACCCACATCTAAAGTTGATTTATAAATGTCTGTTTGGAACGGTCCATCTAGAATATATTGAGCAGGAAAAAATACATATTACTGAAAGGAAAACTAGAATAATTTGATAGATTTTAATCATGGTAAAAACCTGAACTTTCTTTTTTTAAACTGACCACCAACACAGGCACAGACTGCTTCTTCCTCACCTGCAGTTTCACACTCAAATGCAAAAAAAAAGCTCATTTCTAACATTTCTTGTGAGAACGTTGGATGAAACACTTACCCCTCATTTATCCTGTTCTTTTACTTTTGTGTCAGACTGTTCCGTTTCCAGGTTGGCATGTGTTTTGAACATCCCACACCCACCCCAGTCCTACACTGAACATGTTGCTCAGGAACTCTATCTGAATCTTGCAGCAGGGCTCGTAGCTTTGTGTGTTCGTCCTGCCACCACCTTTAACTAAATCCTCTGAGCCAGAAAACAGAGATAGACCCTTAAATTGTATTCGAAAAGTATTTTGCTTACAGTCCGATACTGAAGGATGACACGGAGAAGAGGAGAGTGTGAAAAACGAGGAGCTTGTGTGTGAAAAAGCTTGAGAAACACTAAAAGCTGCAGAGATCGATATGTGCCGATTCTACCAGAGGGTGTGTGAAGGACTGAGGTGGCTGAAATGACAGGAAACCATGGCTGTGTCCAAAACAGTGGGCCGGGTCCTCCGAAGGCTGAATTCGTCGGCCGCATTCGTCACAGCGCCGCGACGAAGGCCGTCAAAAACAGAAGACTCCTCCGATGCGGCCAACAAATGCGTCCTTCCTTTGGCCTTTTGAAGGACTGGTCCGATGGATCCTTCCCGGCCCAGCATGCCCCATAATGCATTACGGGCCAACTGGAGATTTTTTTATGCTAGTAATGGCGGACGAAGCGAGAGAAAATAATGTTTTAAATAAAAATATAGCGGTATAAAATAAAAAAAATTCCAGTAGTTGTTTTTTTAATACTTTTATCATTTGTATAGACATGACTTACCGTAAATGTCATTTTTGTCAGAAAAAAAAAACACGAAATAAACATGCACCTACTTTTTTCCGGTCTTCCCAGTCTACCAAGGACCCAGCCCACCTCGACCAGATAGGCTGGGTCCTTCGGAGGACCCGGCCTGCCATTTTGGACACAGCCCATGAAGGAAATATTCCTAGTGTAAACAAGACTATATACAGGTGCTGGTCATAAAATTAGAATATCATGAAAAAGTAGATTTATTTCAGTAATTCCATTTAAAAAGTGAAACTTGTATATTATATTCATNAGGGGGAAGTAGTTTAATAGAGTAGAGGAGTTGAATGGTGTGCAAGGTGAGTCTTCCTTTTAAATTTTATTAACACGTAACGATAGACCAGATAATGATTTTTTTCTCAACCCTTCATGATCGGACCTAAATGCATGATTACTGTCTACAACCAGACAAAGAAGAAAAGACATACAAGAGGAGGGAAACAGTGATGCAGAGGTACAGTAAAAGAAAAAATGTCAATAAGCAAAGTTTGTAAACATTTTAATATCACCTAAGCTGTGAGGAAAAAAAACGTCAAGTACCGTGAAACCGATGTAATTGTTGAAAATACCGTGATATAAAATTTGGGTCATACCGCCCAGCTCTAATTCCCAGCATGTGTGGTGTGTTAAGAGTGATCTAGTCTTCAAAAGTAAACAGCTGGCATTAAACAGTCATCTGCACAGGCTACAAATAAACACTACCCCTAACTGCAGCGTTCCTCTTTATCATAATCATCCCCCACACACTGCTGAATGTTTACTTCGCAGATTCAAATGAGTTTAAATCTGGCACAACTGGCCGTTAGAAGCCTGAATATTAAACTTTAGAGGTGGTAAAGATTAAGAAGCCAATCAGCACACTTGCACACCAATTAATAAAACCCGCAAACACAAAAACGCACACCGTCCAGACACGATTAGCGAGGCTCCAAACTTCAAGCTACACACACGTCCATCTAATTGCAGCGATTTAATTTGCCACTCTGGGAGAGCATGGCGTGTCAGTGCAACAGCCCTGTCTGATATGACAGCCGCTCAGATGAGATTACACACTGCATACAGTGTTATCGAACCTCTCTCCTCCAACTTCTCCAAAAAGCCTGTCGTGGATTGATCAACAGTCACTGCAACACAGTGGGAGAGGAGGGATCGTGCAGCTGATGCTCCGTCAACCTACAAAACCTGATTGCGGATGACATCCAAAGCTGAGATTAGGCAGCTGATAGACACTCAGTTAAAAAAATATCTGCATGTTGTAATTTTATTCAACGTACAGTATATAAGACTAATTAAATGTTCATGGGTCTGAGGTTTTGTGTGAAACTGATTAAAATCCAACTTGCCTTAAAGTGATTTTCCTGTGGATTCAAAACGCACCGATGCTTTCACATTACACACCACAGTCCATCTTATTTGAATAGAGCTTTCTATCTCACTAGCTGCACGCTGAAAAATGTGAAGCCGAGCCTATTTAGGAAAGGTGAAATAACCTGTTGACAAAGAGCACCTGTCAACTGGAAAAATTAAATCAGCCTTTTTTTTTTTAAAAAAAAAAGAGCAGCAGCTCTGCTTCATTTCTGCAACGCTGCAGACATTTGAGAGCCCAGAAGAACCTGGAACCACCTTGGCATTTGTGTTTACAACCCACATCTAAAGTTGATTTATAAATGTCTGTTTGGAACGGTCCATCTAGAATATATTGAGCAGGAAAAAATACATATTACTGAAAGGAAAACTAGAATAATTTGATAGATTTTAATCATGGTAAAAACCTGAACTTTCTTTTTTTAAACTGACCACCAACACAGGCACAGACTGCTTCTTCCTCACCTGCAGTTTCACACTCAAATGCAAAAAAAAAGCTCATTTCTAACATTTCTTGTGAGAACGTTGGATGAAACACTTACCCCTCATTTATCCTGTTCTTTTACTTTTGTGTCAGACTGTTCCGTTTCCAGGTTGGCATGTGTTTTGAACATCCCACACCCACCCCAGTCCTACACTGAACATGTTGCTCAGGAACTCTATCTGAATCTTGCAGCAGGGCTCGTAGCTTTGTGTGTTCGTCCTGCCACCACCTTTAACTAAATCCTCTGAGCCAGAAAACAGAGATAGACCCTTAAATTGYATTCGAAAAGTATTTTGCTTACAGTCCGATACTGAAGGATGACACGGAGAAGAGGAGAGTGTGAAAAACGAGGAGCTTGTGTGTGAAAAAGCTTGAGAAACACTAAAAGCTGCAGAGATCGATATGTGCCGATTCTACCAGAGGGTGTGTGAAGGACTGAGGTGGCTGAAATGACAGGAAACCATGGCTGTGTCCAAAACGGTGGGCCGGGTCCTCCGAAGGCTGAATTCGTCGGCCGCATACATCGGAGGACCCGACCTGCCGTTTTGGACACAGCCCATGAAGGAAATATTCCTAGTGTAAACAAGACTATATATACGATTCACACAGAATTACCGTATTTATCACACTAGTTTGGCTGCTCCTGTAACATATACTCTGAAGTGACTTATCTATGTTTTTTCCCTTCTTCACGACTCATTCTGCGACTGATGCCTGTAGTTCATATTGAYTGACATGAACCAAGGAGTAAACATTATCGCYTGCAGCCGTGAGAGGGTGCTCTAGGTTCGTGACAACTACGGTTCATGTTCATCTTCTAGCCTACCATTAGYCTGGTAAAAACCAGCCCSTTGTCCTTCATTTTTCTTCGTACGAGGGTCTGGACACTCGGCTATAGAGAAGTGATTCTTGCTGGAGGCGTGGCMTCTRCTGAAGTTCAAAATGATTGGATCAGTTGGCCGCGATGTATGTCGCTGTGAAGGAGGCTAAGCTAAGAAGCTAACCGGAAATTGTGTGTGCTGTAAACAACCCTACTGAGAGGAGAAAAGTACTGAGCTGAACGAGATGACTGTAAATGAGAGCTGCTGCTTTGTCAGACAAATTTAATTTGGAAGCCTTATCATGGCTTCTTTCACTTCCTCCACTGCCATTGCTAAACTAACTAGCAGACACAGTGCAGAAAATCAACGTCTTGTAAAACTCCACCTTCTGTTTGCTGATTGGTCCAGGTAAAATAAACTACAAGCTGACACGGTGCAGAAAATCGACGTTCTGTTCTCTGATTGGCCCGGACGAAATGCTCCCGATGAAATCCTTGTCTATGGGAGAAATGCCAGACGGAGCAGTGAAGCGAAACTAGAATTGAGCGGAACTGTGCAGGAAGGCAAGGGCCAGGCTAGCCTACCATCAAAAAATAAATAAATAAATGAGCAGCAGAAGGAAAGTTTGGAGTGAAGGAGAAACTTGTGAGGGATTGGCGAAAAGCAGAGGTTACTATTACTGAAGAAAATGAAGAAAGCTAGTGGCATGATGTGATAATGGTAGCTAATAATGGTAGCTAACGTTAACTTGTTGTTGATACTGTAACCTGTTTTTATTGGCATCTTGCTGCAGATGTTGTTTAGTTCAACTCATGCCAAAAAAATGTTGTCATTGCAAATGATTCATATAAAGTTACTCTCACCTGTGTCAACTTTCTATGTTCGTTAAACATTTTCTGCATCCCAGGAGCTGTGAGTTATTCTGGATTAAATTTCTGTTCTGATGTGATTAGTCAGGCCTGATTTAAAATTTGAAGTGGCCCATCTATAATTTTATCCTTTTTATGAAGCATGTTTTGACTGATGCAATTTATAGTCCGTAAAATACAAGAAAGTGAATGAATGATAAACAAGCAGACAAACAAAATGYCTGAGGACTCACAACAGATGAAATCCACAATACACTACAGAGAAATTATTTTGTGAAATGGGGGGATCAGGTTGTGATGCAATAAAGCAAAGCTAAAAAAGGCACCATGCAGTTCTTAAAATAACTGAATGAAGCTAAATCAACCCCCTAATACTGCCACAAGCTTTTAAAGCCCGGCAAGGAAGGATTGAGATTAAAAACAGACTCAGACTGATTACGCACCAAAACAGCATGGCTCAAGTTGTAGAGTCGCCATCACGAGCGAGTTTAGATTTGCATCACTGACGTAAAATAGAGTTTAAGTAACCTAAAGTCTCAGGACAAGAATGAGCAGCATAAAAGCTTTAGAGCTTCATCAGGATTCAGAAAATCTGACCCTCACTCTTGATTTCATCCATCTATGATTGAATTGTTACAGCATAGAGGACAATCCCTTATAATCCTCTTGCATCGTCATACAGTTTTTCCATCATCTTGACTATAATCCCTGCAAACATGCTTGATGATTTGCTCATGCTCAGTAAAAGGGATTTTTTTCTCTCTAGCCAAGGTTAGAGGAGCTGAAATATAAGTCATGATTGTAATGAAAGCTGGTTTTGCTTTAATGTTGTCACACATTCTTTGGTTTAAATTTGGACAAAATCACTTTTACCAGTTCTTAATTTCTCTGCACCTTAAAGCATCCATTGTGCAATCACAGAGGAAAAAATAAAAATAAAAAAAACTACTGTTTTGCTTCATCAAATTCATAGTGAACAGACTTACAGCAGGGCGAAGCATAAATAAAGCCAATTTGTGTCCACAATCTACATTACAATAATATAATTATTTACAATGAAAAAAAGTTATTTTTACTTATCAAAGCATCCTGATCCTGCATTTTACAGTCAGGACAGTCTGTTATTTTTCATTAAGCATCATTGGACCCATAAAAAACTTCCAACTGAGTGACTAGAAGCAACCAGGGACCCTCTTGGTCTTAAAATATTAAGCAAAAGCTTAAATAGAAAGTTACACTTACCGCTTTCCTTAACCTGCAATAAAAAGATGGTATAYAATGGTGAATAAATAGGAAAACATTTGTAGAAACTTTATTGAAAAAGATCCTAAATGAAGTGGGTGAAGAATTTATCTAACAGAGAACTCGCCCAGCCAGAAACCGAAATCCAGTCCAGAGGACTGAACTTTGTGGTTGCACCAAGAAAAATTCCTCTGGTTGAGATGATCACAGCCACAGAATCAGACATTCGCAACAACAAAATCCCAGCATTTGAAGCAGAACAACTTAGGAACAAAGTTTCAGCCTGTCTCAGCAATGTCAAACCACCACCTTCCAACATCAGTAGAGAAAAGAGAGATGCTCTCACCACCCTCAGCAAGGACAAGAACATCATCATCCTCCCACCAGACAAAGGAAACTGCACAGTGATTTTGAACCAGAAAGACTACCATTAATGCTGTTATTGCAAGTATGACTCAGCCCCCTGTGAGTAAAAGGTGTGAATCAGGGCCCCAACGATAACCAACACAAAGAGGGGAAAAACAAAAACAAGGGGACTTTGAGCCCCGCCTGCATTCACTACATACCCATGACACGACACCTAAGAACCACAGCATCCAAACCAATAAGTCAGGTGATGGGACACACCCTCTATAAACAAAAGAGCTAACCAAGCCTATTGTTAAGCGATGGCCCTCTTTTGCATGTGACTGACCTGTTTGTCCACCATGTGGAGGCAGGGTTTTTAAGGCTGAGTTCACCTGAAACTCATCAGACTGAAGAAGTATCTTGGAGGAGAGACGAAACGTTTCACTAAAGAAGAACCCATCCAGAGGACCTACTTATTTTTTTCTTTTTGATTTTTTTTCTACCTGGTTTACTGAGATGCATCAGGATATTTGTCTCTAACATCATTCATTAAGTTGATAGTTTCAACCAACCAGAACAACAAAGTAGAACAAACTGGTAGAAACATTTTATGTAATAAACTTAGTTTTGCTTCCAAGACAAGCAACAAGATTGTTTTTCCCCCACATTATACTCTGTTGGCATATAACATTATTATCTGAACCCAATGACTGAGAAAGGTCCAACAACTTGTGAGTCTTTTCAAATATGCAAAATAAATCTTTATCTCAGCAGCCAAACAAACCGTCTAGATTCTAAACAAATCTGAGAGTCAGATTCATCAATCTGATTTATGTACTTTCACTCAAAAAAATGGGGTGTTTGGTTTTTAACATTACTGTGCAACTCTGTACTAAAAATAACTCAATAAATAAAAAAATTGCATTTCATCTGAGGACGATCAACAACTCCTTACAACTAAGTTCTGCTGATTTCCCAATAATTTATATTTTTCTGTGTGCGTGAGAAGTACTTCAGTACTGTGACTGACTTCTTTCATTACTGACAACTGTCACATCTCCAAACAGTTTGTACCAATATGAGGTGCTGATTGAGTTGAAACACTGTGAGGGTTGGCCATTATAGACACCTGGCAAAATGCAAACACTCATGAATATGATTTTATGAATACTGTGAGAACGCAGCTGCCTGATGAGGTAATTAAGGGTAGTGGGAAATGGAAATGGACTAGATGTATTCTGACTCATTTGTAGATGTGTTTGTGTGAAAACTTAATGAAAATTGGGCAATAAAAAAGGGGGCGTCATGTCTATTATACCTCCCTGGTCAACATTTTTTTATCTCAATGACACTAAAACTTTAAAACCTTTAAATGATTGCTGCTTATTCCGTTGAAATTAAACTATAATGATAAAGAAATTTGGGGAAACGAAGGCAGCTTTGAGAAGGGGTGAAGACCCAGATCTTAATTCATCACCTGGCACTGATTGCTATGGAGGCAGATGATTATACCTTGATGAAGCCCATGGAAGATGGAAATGGAT
>NW_013952545.1:684851-688053 GCF_001266775.1 Austrofundulus limnaeus
TCCCCTCGTGACCGGGCACAGGACTTGGCGGAGGTAATTGCGAAGGAGGGAAAACCTGTCTGTTCTGCCAAATACGTGGGTGGAGGGGAGCAGGTAATTGTCTACGGCAGTGGTTGCCAGCTGAGTGCTTTTGATAAAAAGGTTCTTTAGATAACAAAAATAGGAGGAGTTTGCAGAGGAAGGAGGCGGAAAAAAGGTTTAGGCTCATTTCTGAAAGCAGTGTTTCAAGTGTTTGTGTGCACGCAAGGCTGCAACCATTGTGAGCCCTATTTATATGTCGGCCTTCTGTCTACAAATCTGCTGCCTCGGATAAATTAGAGCGCTCTGGCATTGCTTTGCTTGCTGTAGATTTTTATTATTGATGATGTCAGACAGTGAAAATCTTCTAAATCCTCTCTTTGAGGGGATCTGAAAACCCCGAGGACCCCTCAATTGCTCTATAAAAAATTAATTTCACCTTTTTGCTGCGCCTCCAGCCAGAGAAGACTGAATAATAAATACCCAGGGCTTCATCGGCATCGATCCACGAAAATTAAGTTTTCAAACCATCTCCTCCTCCCCCCACCCCCCTCTGTTCCCCACCTTGTAAGAAGCCCTGGCAGCACTTTACATCATTTAAAAAGCTTTGGGGATTTCATAATAAACGCCACTGGTTTTAAATGGTCCCCTGTCACTTCATGAAAGAAAAGGTGAAGGGTTCAGCCCGTGTCGTTYGAAACAACTCATTTTGCATGCCAGAACCACTTTCCGCAAAACCCGGTGACCTTATGCTCTTTAATTGCACCTCTTGGGATAAAGTGGACAAAAGGAAAAAATACAGAGGGTGAAGCAGGGTGATGGAACCAATGAAAGGAGAAAGGATTAAATAATTATAACAYGAAGGCAGAAAACTAGACAAACATTTCCCTTTGGATAAAAAGAGGTCTTTACAGTTTCATTTGCTGCAGACGGGGTGAGAGTTGGGTCGCTATTGTGCATAACAGCATGTGGCCAATCCCCTTAACAGCCATGGGACATCTATTGTTGATGAAAAATCTCCTGAGTGAGGGAGGGGCAGCTGTTACACCTAATGTTCTCTTCTTTTTTTTTCTTTTTTTTTGCAGCACAATCATGCGTATTGTCCCGAGCATCTGTTGGACTGTTTAGTTTTTTTGTTTTTGTTTTTTGTTTTTTTTGCCTTGACATTTAATGCTGCATGTGCTTCGGTTGGTGACCCACATAAACAGACATGAGGGTAATGATGGTGTYCAGAGTGTTTCCTTTAATCCCCACTTAGACTGCGAAAGTGGTTGGCTCCTACTTTGAAGCACAAAGGGTGTAGTGACAGAAGTGCACAAGAACTACAGCAAGAATAGCAAACTGCACATACGCAGCAAAGTAAAAAACACTTTATTGTTTTTGGTTTGTTGCTTTATAATATGGTTCATTCTTTGKTTTTTCTGTTTCGAAATAAAATGTTCAAAACCTAAATGTAAAAATGTCAAATCAAACTAAGTAAAAATCCATCGTTTTTGTTTCTGCTATTTAAATCCAAAACAAAACTGTGCGTAGCGATGCTGGAAACTGCTAAAAAAACAGAAAACAATCCTAAAGATCTCGGCAACGGCCGCACTCAAACCCGAATCTGCATAACTTGGAATGTTAACTGTTAAAATGGAAATGAAGGAAAATGCTGCCTTTTTTTTATTTTGCAACTGTCATTTACCTAATTTAGTAATAAAAATAAAGAAAACAAAGAAAAAACAGAAAAACTACAAAACCACCCAATTCTTTGTTTTTTCTTGTTTTATTTTGAAACAGAAAACCAAAAGAACCAAACATACATGTTTTCTTTATGCTTACTTCTGTAGTGTTTTAGTTCACTTTCTAAAAGTTAAAGAGTTGAATTTAATAAATGTTTAAAATGTTAAGTGTTCACAAGCTGTTTAATGTTGCAAACAGACTGAAAGCAGAGGACATGGATCTGATTTTATAGTTAATAGTTACATAATTAGTATAAATTATGGATATCAGTGAGCTTTAAAGCTGTTAGCTCCCTATTTAAAAGGCTTAAACAACCCTTAAATACTTGTTTAATGAGTCTCTTCAATTAAAACTCATTCATTTATTTTTTATCAAAGCACTCTAGACTGCTAAAAAATAAAATGAAAGTTGTTTATTTTAACAAATTTAAAAAGTAACCTTGGTCAGCATTTCACTGTTTTTCTTCTGTGTAATGAAACACTCGACTATGAAAAGTTTGCAAAGTTTCGATCCGCTCATTAACCCTTCAGCCAAAACTAAACAGGTTACACCCCTCGACCACCTGAGCCAATCKTTACTGAAGCTAAAAGAAAAGGTACAACAAGGTTTCAAGGCAGTTCATTTAACACATTAGACTCCAGCCAATACCAGGCCGGTAACAAAGACAGAAGGGAAAAAAAAMAWMMTGGAKATTGTCCAAGAGCTGCTTCTTCACAATCAGCTTTGTTTTCAGATCAGAGACGGCAGCTTGCTCATAWGAAACACACTCATAAAAAATTAATAACATAAATAAGCTGTCTGTTCTGATTTAGTTCCAGTTATCTGGCCATGAAAATCCCAACAAACCACACTCAGGACATTGTTTTTACATTTTGTTTTAAAAATGCATGACTTGGTATCCTCATTACCACACTGCTGACCTCATTTTAGCTTCAAAAATATGGCACAGCCTTTTATTTTGGACAATGTAAATGATATATATTTTTCTTAGGTTTTATGACGATTATCCAAGTTTACATTATTTGTTGTTCCAAGATTTAAAGAATTTATTTATTTTTTACAGACATTGGCTAAATCCCATCCCCTCGCCCTAAACTTACCCTTAAACGTGGTTGATAATAAATTAAAGTCAGAGCTGACCTCATATTCTGCTTTACAAAAGAGYAGCATCAAGGTTCTTTGTGCAACAGAGGGTGGCGACTGGTGTTCTGTGGCACTGAGTGAATATGCCATGTTTGATCAAAATTATTTCTGGAAATGAAGAAGACAAAGTAAATGCCACACGTCAGACAAAGTGAGACTTTCATCTCCACCAACTGAGAGATCTGACTTTATAAGTAACCTAAAGAAATCAAAAGATAGACAGCAGGGAACCAGGTGCTGTCCCTTTGATCTGTTATCACAGTTTATATTATGACAGGGAATTTCAACAATATTCTGATATAAAGCATATATATAT
>NW_013952545.1:688203-690008 GCF_001266775.1 Austrofundulus limnaeus
CATGTATGTATATATTAAAGCTTTTAGTGATGTTTTACATTCTCGCAGGGTGATGACTCACACAGTGTCACAACACCAGAAACCCTTCCAAACTGCTTTCTAATCGCCTTGTGTTTAAAATAGCTTCTAAGAAGCCATAAGTGAAATGGCAGGGAAAAAAAAGCTAAAAGTTAATGAGAGGCAGCTTTGGTTCAGAGAGAAAAAAATTACGAAGAAAACATTTTTCAACCTTGGGGGTCGTGACAAAAGAAAGAAGGGAGGGATTATTTTAAAAATAGAAAGGAACGCTTCAGAAAAAGAAAGAAAAAAATTCGTTGAAAGGCAGATTACAGCGAAGAAGAAAGTGACTGACGGGTATTAAAGAGTAAAGCGTCTCTGCGGTTGGGGTTGTGCTTTTCATTGCGTGTCGCGCAGAAGGGATGTTCGGGTGACTTTCAGCATATTGACAAGAATCTGACGATGATGCTGTTCGTGTGTTCAATCTAGCAGCATCTCTGTCTACTCTTGGGATTAAATTAAAGAACACAGCATCCAATTTCATACCTGGCTTCATGCGCCGCCTCTCGAAAAGTGACATTTACTCACTGGAAAGATGCCCTTTCACTCTTCCTCGTTGTACTCGGATGCAACGTGCAGTAAAACAGGAGAAAAGGGGGGRAACAAATGGCAGCTTCTAATAAGATGGGAGAATATTTTATTACAGGATTAACCAAATTCAGTAAAAGGATTTCACTGCCCTCCATGTGCATTTTGAGGATGAATTTGTCAGCTGTGTATACCTGGGATAAATAGACCATTTTATTCCAGCTTTCATTTTTTTTTCTTTTTTGCGTATCAGTCAGATCTGCATTAAAGTGTGCTGTGCTGGACTGACAAAACAGGCAATTAGCTGCTGGAAGTTGAGGATTTCGCTGTTAATTATGAGAAACCTTTTCACCTTAGCAGCAGATATCCTTGATAAAGAGTGGAATCAAAACCCAGACCTGTGCGGTGTCAAAGTGACACTATTAGAAACTGATCTGTAAAACATCTGCAGTCACAAACGTACTTATAAAAACTTTAGTTTAAGCTCAGAAGCCATCAAAGAGGAAACCAAGCCAACCTTATCTTGTGAGATTTTATACAAGATAAAGTCTGGCTTTACATCCAGTAATATAGTTGTGACTGATTGTAATCATTCAGAATGATCCCTTTAATAAAAAAGACAGAACTGTGGGTAAAAAGACAGTCAAAGATGAAAGCATTAAAATGKAGGACAGAAAAGCCTCAGCTTCTAAATTTCCTAAATTAAATCAGAATCAAAGCAGGATATTGAGTCTTGGGTTGAAGCAACACACTTGATWTCCTGAGATCCACACACATAAACTAAAGGTGTAGTATTTGTTGAAGAAATTCACACCACCTAGAAGATAATTTACGCCAGAGGTTTGAACTAAAATCATCTTATAATGAGAAGAGACAGATGCTGGTGAAGATTCTCATTCATCCAGGTCATGATCACAAAAAAATTAAATAAAATAATTAAGCTTTTATTCCGAAGCTCAAAACATTTCACTTCCCATCCAGGAGGCTTTATACATTCAGAAATGTCAGCAGTGTGTGGAGTAGAACCCCAAACCCAAGCTGCACGGTGTGGTTCAGCCTGTCACGATAACTAATTTTGCTGCATAATAAATTATCTCAGATATTATTGCGAAAAACAATAATACTGTTTGGAGACCATTTTAAACAAATATAATGATACCACACACACACACACACACACACACACACACACACACACACACACACACACACACACACAC
>NW_013952545.1:690088-694794 GCF_001266775.1 Austrofundulus limnaeus
ACACACACACACACACACACACACACACACACACACACACACACACCTGCTTCTCAAGTTTACTAAGGTTTATGAAATTTATGTACGTTCACTATCCACCTCTATCTCTATCTATCTTCACAGATACATGGCTGAAGGTAAAATATTTTAATTTCAAAACTCACTAATTTGCATTTTGTTGCATATTAAAAGCAGGACTGGGCGATATGGCTGAAAGATGTATCACAAAATAGTGTTTTCAGTCAACAGATATGTAGTTTTCTTGTTTTACCTATTTATAGTAAGGACAAGGAGAAAAAATAAGGCTGATGGCGTGACCTTTACTCTGAGAGGTTGCATCATTTTCTCTTTTCACTCCACGTCATTCTATTTTTTATTTTTAAGCAGTTAAGAGGCAAAGTGGTGAAACACAAAACTGCTACTGCTCACATTACTCAACAGGTTGTTGCTAGCTTAGCAAACAGTGAGTCAGTTGAAGCCATCAGCCTTGTTTAGCTGGGCCGTGAGAAGTCGAACAGCTAAAGTTTTCTCTCTGCCTACATCTCCCAGAATGCWGTGCAGTTCTGGATCAGAGTTCAGTGAAATTCTCAGCGTTCTATCAGAAGTATTTTCTATCGATACTGATCTCGATATATATCGTTATTGATTTATTGCCCAGCCCTATACTAAAGATTTCTTCTTTGAACTTATTGAACAATAAAGCTGAATCACTTTCTGTGGTTCTGGTGGTTTCAAAACAACACATGAACCTACCACAAAACCTTAAAAACAGGGTTCCTATAGCTTAAGGTGGTTTAAATTTCAGACATTTTATAACTTGCTTAATGCCACTTGAAATTGAATTTAAAACCAACTTAGAAAAAAAACAGCGACAATTTTACCCAAATGTTTATTTTAATAAGACAACCAGCTGCAAGTAGCATTTGGTAAATTATTTAAAAAATAAATGAATAAATGTTACCAATTATTTTTAATATTTGAGACGAATTACAATCATCTTACTTACAATGTGTTAACACCTCTGGAAATTTGATTTAAGACTGTAAAAGCTTATTTAGCATTCAATTGCACTGTGTAATATCAGCTGTGAATATCAGCAGTTAAAATCTGATATAAAACTGTAAATGACATTACACTGGGAGCGGGGTTAACTTCTTGTGACAAATATAAATTAAAAAACTGTTTGTTTTAGGCAGTGACTGCTCCTGATACTGCATGCTATCAGAAGCACTTTAATAAACTAATATCACAGTTCACTGCTTAGAGTCTGTTTTGAAGTCTTCTTTCTGTGACCCAACAATGACTCATTGCTTAATGCAGCTTTAACAACAAACAAATCACTGTAACTGACTCCATCATCATCTCCATCACCCCTCTAGTTTTAATATTGACAACAGCACAGTCCATTAAATCAGTGTCCTTGGCTGTTATTCCTTCCTAATGATGCATAACATCACAAGCAGTGATGAAGCCTTGATTTCTCCTCTTGAGACAGTTCCAAAGGTAAAAAAATAACAGTTGCTTTTACAAGGGTACTAAAATGGGCTTGTTGAAGCAACGAGTCAGCCTCATTAAACAGACAAAAGTCAAAAACATTAGTTTTTCTAAACAGTGGCTGATAGAATATAGTAAGTGCAATTGTTGCTATATAGTTTTCTTTTAGTGTCACTTTCCTTTCAGAGCCTAAAAAGTTAAATCAAATAAAAATCAAAACCACTGCCGCTTAAAAACATACGTTTACATAAAATGAGCCCTTCAGACTAGTTTGCACTTTCACTGCATCTCAAACATCTCAGACATCCACTGATGTGCTTTTAGAAGCACAAATAACAGATTAGAGCTGAAAGAGACGAAATTAGGAAAAACATCCCTCGTGTCCTAAAACGACTTGTGTTGTGAATTAGTGGTGTGTACACAAATTAAACTGAATCAAATCATAACTTCTTTTTTTTCTGTCAAAGTCATGATGGTTTTAATTTGAGAAGCAGTCGTTAACTTGGCTTTTATAGAAACAGAATAATTCTGAACATCACTCTGTATTCCCATCAGAAATAAAGATGGCAGCAGGATTTTCCTACAAGTGCACACAACATTAAACTATACAAGACATCTTCTCCACATACTATTCTTTTTTTTAATCTACTTCAATATGGTTATTTCAACACACAAGCTACTTCAGACGATTGCTTCAAACTTCCACTGACATCAGTAATTGCATTATTTTTGACAGTTTGTAAGATGTTTTCTATTATAGAAACATGTTGAAGCATTTTCACTTTTTTACTGAACCCTGAGGAATATTTTTTTCTGTAAAACAATGGAAGTTATTACATCAAATACATCTTTATGAAAAATTTTAAACAGCTTAATCAATTTCCAGCTAAAACACAATGCTAACCATGTTAGCATTTCTATTGTTTTTTAATGTTAACTAGCATCTAGCAATTAGCATCTACGCTAATTTAACATTGCTAAACTGTGAATAGTAGGGCTTTTTGACATATCTTATGATGCCTGCAGACATGAGAATTGATACATTGCATAAACATTGAAGTTTCAAGATAAATAGCGTACATCAATAATTGTATGATCGCTTTGCAGTCCTCTGAATATTATTTAAATCAAATTGCGAGGCAGCTTAAGGTTCCACCACCCACAATAAAATCTCACAAATGCAGGAGCACAAAGGCCAACAAATTTTCCAAATAACTTAGGACATATCTTTATTAAATATAAATCTTTAAAGATGGAAAGGAATGAGTAAGCCRTCCGATTTCAAAGACATTGCCAATCCAAGTTTTATTAAGAGCTGATCCGCCTTTTATTAAAGGACTGTATTGTGAGATTTCCCTGAAGCACAGCAGTGAGAAGGGCCTGATATGGTCCACTGAAGAAAACCTGAGGACCCCTCAGGATTTAGCTCCAATTAGAGCCTGGTGGAAACTGTGACTCCACTGGTTTTCTGTGAGATTTCCTGTGCTGAGTGGAAGCTGAGGAAGGAGCTCAGTAAGACGGAAACAAGTGAAACTTGTTGAAATTTAAGTGACAACTTCYGTTTTTAACTAAGATGTGAAGCACTCACTGAACCTTGGCTTAACTCAACAAATAAATGAGGTCTTTATCAGACGATTCTCTTTATCAGACTAAAGCATTATTTATATTTCATTAAATCATTCTTCAAAATATTTGGTCAAAATTATAATGATCATTCAATAATCTGATCTGGGTATATTTCAGCAGCTGTTCATTGATAAATCTCCCTCCCCGACCTGCAGTGTTATTAAGTAATCTGATAATCTGACCGATTACGGTATAATCAAATTTTCCATTAAAAGGGGCAATATTATGTGTTTCTCAAGCATATATTTAAATTCTATACCACAATAAAATAACTATGTCACCTTCAGCTGTTATTAAAATGCTGTTTATAAGTTTAAATAGAAAATAAACTTGACTTCTCATCATATCTGTTTCTAAACGCCTTGAAATTGGCCTCTGTCTCTTTAAGAACGACCTTCCACTTCTGTCCCGCACCTTTTCAGCACAGGGCCGGGTGTGTGTGTGTGCTCTGTGATGAGGAAGCTCAGCTTGGAGACAGCCCAGAGGAGGAGCTGATCTCAAAAGGCGGGTCTAGTCCCAACCGGTGGTTTTTGCTGCCCTGCCTGGCTGCCTCAGGATTTCTCAAACATGCATGAATGAGTCGAAGCAAGACGTTGGGCATGTTTTTGAGGATAACATTATAACATGACATAAAGCTCAAAAAGTTGATTTTACATGACATTGACCCTTTAAAATTTGCTGTTAAATCACTGAATCTGAATCACATAACAGTCATCTCTTCAGACGACTCAAAAAAATCACATTCTTAGGTTGTGTTATAGTCTGGTAGACTCGATTAGAATAGGGTCCAAAATTGCAATATTTGTTTACATTTTCAGTTGGTGTGGTTCACATTCACACTGCACTTTGTAAAATGAACTAAACACTGTGAACAACAGAAGATCTACACAAAAACCTCAGAACTAGACACTAAGCACAACTTCCTTCTTCACAAAATGTAAACAAACATGGAGTGATGTCAGATTTTAGTGGTTGTAGGATTTTTTGTTTGTTTGTTTGTGGGAAATGTGCCAAACAAATACCCTTCAAAAATGAACTCAGCATGAGCGGAAGATGAAGCAGAACCGCGGAAAATATTGTTTTTCACACAAGGCAGCTGTGAGGTGGTGTTCACCGAGTACGAGCACATCCAACTTCACAGCAGTGATGTCCACCTCATGCAGACGTCAATCAAAGTATTGTAAGAAAATACGCATTCAAAGACTGAAGTCAATACGAAAACCACCACTGTTAAATAAAATGATTTGTAGAAGGAATCGAACCATACAACATCAGTATTCTGGAACAGAGTGAGGTTTTATTGCCACCGGGCTGACAAGGAAACCACACTCCCCGAAAACCAGGAAGTACATCCATTTATACATGGTCTTCAATGCCCGTGTTCGCCCCCTACTGACTTACGGCTGAATCACAGGCATTCAGACAAAATTCTCACCTACTGTTATTATAACAGTTGATTATGTGTTGTTATATTCTTCGGACATGTAACTAATCTATCCATCCATCCATCCATTTTCTTCCGCCTATCCGGGGTCGGGTCGCGGGGGCAGCAGCTTCAGAAGGGAGGCCCAGACCTCCCTCTCCCC
>NW_013952545.1:696614-701372 GCF_001266775.1 Austrofundulus limnaeus
GGGTTCGAGGGTTGCCGCCGCGACAGGCACCAACAACCTTGCGGCCGCAGCTCCGATAAGTGACTAATCTATATCAATCAAAACATAATAGATTACATTGTTAACAATATAAACAGGAAAACCTAAAAAACCTAAAAAATATAGTGTTGTGTTTTTAACATCAGTACTAACCTGTAATAACTATAAATTTCTTCAGTATTTACAAGATATGAGTAACTTTATTACTTAAAGTTAAAACTTTATTACTGTTATTACTAAGAACGCCCCATGTTATAGTCCGCTTCTTGCTTTTGGAGCGGTCTCCGATCCGCTTGGCGTTCACACATGCAATCAAACCTCATCAGAGTTCACTTCAACCGAACCGAGACCTTTGGTTTTACGGCGGACCAAAGTTTTAGGTTTGCATCAGGGTTCGACTAAAAGTTCACACCTCCCCAAACTTACCAGACTTTCTAGACAAACAAACTAGAGCTTGATTAAAGCGGACTGAATAGGGCTGGTGTGAATTCCATTTCAGTGGTTGAGTTCTGCTTATAAAAAAGGTGAATAAATGAATCTAAATGTTTTTTATTGACCAAGTCWATCGGAACAAGTCAATCTGGTGCCCCTGTTTTACTGAGAGCTATATGAACGTAGTGATGTGAGGAAATAAATAAAACATGTCGCCTTAACTTCTTCACTCACCTCATTCCTAAAGTCTACAACTAATTGAGGTCGTTAAAGACTTTGGGCAACAGTTAATGACTTGAACAGGAAAAACAGATTGGTTGCCACTACAAACACAATATCCAGCTGAAAAGCTCAGAGTCTAGCACTCTGTATCCCAGTCGCTCGTCTCTCGATGCAAACATTTCGAGCAGCCATGTCAAACGTCTCATTAAAGGAAAAAAACACAGCATTGCCCACAAGTCTAAGAATCAATATTGCTTTGTTATTTCTGTCCTRAGAGGTGAATTGGTTGTCAGTTCCAGTTTAAATGCGTCTCAAAGAGAAGTTTGCACGGTTTGGCTTTTCCTAGTTTGGCTAGATTAATTTCATTCTCCTGCTTAAGTCCTAAATAAATTGTCARCTCAGGAGAGTTTGTTGTCGGGAGAAAAATTGTTTCGCCCTTCTTCTGTGCCGAACATATTTATCTGCTGAAAGGATGATGCTTTTATTCATCAGATCTTCCTTTTTTTTAAGTTTTAGTTTATGTTCGGAATGAAATCTTAGAAAAAATGTCAACACACCTTTAAGAAACAAACAAAAAAAAAATACATCAATGAACTTTATGGAGCAAAATGCAAACACTCACCAAACATGTTGCCAATGTGTCCATTTTTTGTCAAAGGACGCAGCTCATTTTTGCCCCAGGCGTAACGCTTGTAGCTGTCCCAAGCAAACTTCATCATCTGTAAAAAGGAGAGAGCAGACACTCCGGTCACTGGACTGAAAGCAACACATCAAACCTCTGAGCACAATCATAATTAAATTGGCRTAGCTCAAGGCAAAGGGAATGATGGGTATTGATCAGGACTGGATAAAAGGACAAACACGCAATTATATCACATAAACCACACTGCTAAACAATGCGGCTGACATTTTCCCTGCAGCCGCAGCTACTCTTTTAAATTAAAGATTGACTGGTGCCAGAAAATGAAAAAAGCACATCTCAGAACACATATCTGAAAAAAAAAAAAAGATTTGGATGTGATTTACAATCCATGAAYAAAGTTTCCTTGCAAAGTTAGAAAGCTTTCATTTTAGCAACCTGMTGATTTACTAAAAACATAATCCTTTTTTTTTATTAGGAACTTCATTTGATAAATTTAGTTTTCCTGAACTTAATTATGAAGCAACAACTGGTAGCTATTAACCTGCTTAAAGTTTAAAGTATGACATTGGATGGTGATTTACATTTAATTATAAATAACTCTCCTACGCCGCATTCCATCTTTTCTTTTCCAGTTATTTCACACAGTTCATCATGTTGATGCATGCAGGCCCTTTAAACAGCAGCTACACAGATTTATCAGMGAACGACAGCAAACGTTTAACACTCCCCCCAAGTTGCTTCATTAAGTTATCAGTTTAGTCTCTGCTCAGCTAATGAAATAAAGGTTTGCTATCATTCATTTGAAGTCAAATGAGCTGAATTAATGTTTTTTTCTTTTAAATGTTGAGTGGGTAAGTTCTCCTCAAATGTACACTATGAGCTTAACAAGATAAAATAAATAAATAAACTAATGACAGTGATGACTTTACCTTGAAGATGGTGCATGTATTAAATAAAACTGAAGGACATTCAGTGGCATTTATTTAAAAGCAACTTTGCCTGAAATATCTTCAAACAAAGTCTAAAAACAACTTTTTACCTTCATGATAACAGCAAAATAGATGAAAGAAGAAAAAAAGTTGAATATGATTTGTTTTKTAGGACACACAAAAGAATTTCTTGACTTTAACAATTCGTTGTTTACACATTTCCCTTCTGATCAAGTTGTTTTGGCTTATTTGAAAGCTTTTTTAACAGAAAAAACACTGATTCTGAGGCTAAATAATAAAAAAGTCCAAYTTTTGTTTGTTTGTGGCGTCAGAAACTTTGCATTTAGAGACTCAGATTCAACTCTAAGATTGTTGTTTTCTTTCCCACCATTACACACTGAAAAAAAGATAATAAAATGTTAACTCTACACTTTGTCTCCCCTGATATTTCTCATATAAAAACAACAAAACAGAAGTTATACAAGCAGTGTTTGTTCTGCATTACAAGGACTATCAGAAAAAGGTTACATTCAAATGTTTTCTTCACTTGAAAATAAACTAAAAACTGATTTCACCCTGAAGTATACTTGATTCAAAAGCTTTGAACAACAAGTTGAGTTATTAAATTTGAGTACTTTAAACATCAAAACACCACACAAAGTGTGTTTTTTTAATCAATAAAACTCACGAGATGTCTCATCGCAACAAGAAAAAACAACTAAATTCCCTTACAAAATACTAAAGAACTGATTTCCACAGAGTGCCAATTTCATTTTTTGCTTTGACATTTGGGCTGTTCTTTGTTTACCATGTAATCAGTTCACAGATCRGAAGAAACAACAACCTGCATCAAGGCCATCCCCACAGTTTTGTACATTTTTATCTTTGTTTCACAGATAAATTGTTAAATCTCACAAAACAGCATTTTCAAAATGGCTTTTTTCCCCCATTTTAGCAAATAAAACTGGCTCGCTGTCAGTTTCGCAGAATGTGAACAAACAAGAAAACTTCAAAGGAAAAAAATAGTGAATTTCATGGACGATAAACACTAAAAAAGAAAAAAAGAGAATATTTTCCCTCACACAGAGCTGAAAGATAAGAAATGTCCAGAGTTAGCCACCCAGTGACCCTGCACAACTGCACTGCCTCGCACAATAAAAAAAATCTGCTCAGTCTCATGTTTTATTTCAAACTGACACCATCTTTTATAATGCCAGCGTGACCCGTTCCTCTGGCAACTTTAAAGGCCACGGAGCAAAAATAATAGCGCCGTGTCTTTACAAAATCCCACAATATCTGCAAATATTAGAATCCCATGCCTCTGATTCAAAGTGACAGAAACTGCAGACGTGTTGTAAATGTCTCTGCAAGCAATTCTCAATTAATCCCGTGAGAGAAACAAAAATGTGTTTATCATAAAAGTATGGAAAACAAAAATTAGTTCACATGGGTCCCATAAAGTTGGGGAAGACTATTTGTTTATATGTAATTAAAAAATGCATCTTTAGCTCTTGCATCCACATGGAAACAGCATTTTAAAAGGCTGAAAATCATATTTTTTGGAGTTAAAATACCTTGAGACACCTCCTTTGCGTTTTCATGTGGACACCCTAAAAGGCTTTACATAAAAACCAAGGRTTTGGTTGAAACTTCAGCTTGAAATAAATGTGGGTTTTACAAAATAAAACAAAATCTTTAAGCATAWTAAGAGTTAAAATCACGCATGAGCTGAATCAAAAATCATAAACAGTTAATCATTGCTACTTTACTAGTTTTTCTTTTTCACTTGGTTTTGAAAAAAATGTATCATTTTATTTAAACCTGTGTCACCTCTGGACTTGGTTGCTGAGGGATTTTGCAGGAATTTTATGATTATGCACAACAATGCTGTRAAGTTGAAGTGACAAAAAACAGTAGATCAAAGAGATATTACTTATGACGGCGTATTAGGGCCATACTACAATTTTTTTTACAAGAATAAAGTCATAATATTATGAGAATAAAGTCGTAATATTATGAGAATAAAGTCATAACATTATGAGAATAAAGTCATAATATTACGACATTAAAGTCGTATAAAATAAAGTCATAACATTACGAGATTAAAGTTGTAATATTACGAGTTTAAAGTCATAATATTACGAGATTTTATGAGAAAAAAGTCATAATGTTGTAAACTTTACATGAAAAAGCATGTAGTTACCACTCTATTAAAATGAGGAATGTTGAGCAACTTGTCAAGTTGTTCTTTAATATTGCTATAAATAAACAATCTTTTAGCAAATTAGCATCAAATTATCAGTAGCAGGACTTGGAAATTGAGCAAACGACTATAAAATGAAGCCGTGTTGTAATTAATGCATGCATTGACAGATTTAGTCATCACATAGCTAATTTGGATGAAAGCATATTAATCTAACAGTGACCCAAGTCATTGTGGACTACTTTATAAACACAGACACATGGCTGTACACAGCAGGTGTGAGGAAAATAAGGAAATGAACGGGAAATAGA
>NW_013952545.1:702737-706040 GCF_001266775.1 Austrofundulus limnaeus
GTAAACATGATGAGAATAAAGTCATAATATTATGAGAATAAAGTCTAAATATTATGAGAATATTCGTAATATTATGAGAATAAAGTTGTAATATTATGAGAATAAAGTCCTAATACTGTAGTGATTAATACACCTACACTTCTTATAAAAAACTGTTATAAAGGAATAACAGAATAACACTACAATATTATGAAAATAATGTCGCAATATTACAAGATTAAAGTTGTAATATTATGAGAATAAAGTCCTAATACTGTAGTGATTAATACACCTACACTTCTTATAAAAAACTGTTATAAAGGAATAACAGAATAACACTACAATATTATGAAAATAATGTCGCAATATTACAAGATTAAAGTTGTAATATTATGAGAACAAAAAGTCCTAATCTTACATGATGTGTCTATTTTACGTTCCTCACTTCCTCCTTATTTTCCTCACACCTTCTGTGGACATCATGTTTATAGTTCGTGACGACTTGGGTCACTGTCACATTAATATGCTTTCATCTAAATTAGCGACGTGCCGACTAAATCTGTCAATGCATTCAGTTTAYCATATAGTTGCACAATTTCCAAGCCCTGCTACTGATAATTTGATGCTAATATGCTAAAAGATTAACTATTTATTTTAAGCAATACTGAAAAACTTGACAAGTTGCTCAACATTCCTCATTTTAATACAGTTGTAACTGCATGCTTTTTCGTGTAAGTATAGTATTACGACTTAAATTTTAGAATATTGTGACTTTAATCTCTTAATGTTACAACTTTATTCTCCATAATATTATGACTTTATTCTCATAATTTCAAAAAAAATCTTATTGTGTGGCCCTATTATTCCATAATTACTTATGACGAACAGGAAATACACRTTTTTGACTCCCTGACAGACAAGTCCTGTACTGGGTAATCTGAAGAGTCCAATATGAGCATATTGTTTTATTTCAGAGGGACARTACTGGAATTCCTGTGCATCCTTTTGTTTAACTGCAGAGATTTCCAGCATGCGATTTTGTTAAACAAATATTGGCAGAAGTTTTGACGATTTAAAAAAGCTACTGTTGCTTTCAGGCAAACAAATGCTTTTTTTTTTCCTTTTGTTTTTGTTTTATTGTAAATGTAAAAATGTGATTACAATATGTTGGCTTGACAAAAYATTCATTAAACTTCTGTGTAATTCCTGTGGACATTTTGTTTCATGGTTTTCAGAGATTTCTGTGGTTCCAATACAGATAGTTTTTCTTTTATGAAAATTCCGAACAATCAAAGCCACAATTACAGTATTTRTCTTGGCTTCCCTCTGCGACACATTCGAGACGTTTCGTTGCATCGGGGGAAGAGAGATGTTTGTTTCTGTGCCTCATGTCGCTGCCGCTGAGCTCTGCAGCRGGTCAATGTGTGGGAGGACAGGGATCACACACCTGGAGGACTGGTGGGATAACAACCCATCATCACAGCATCACAACACTGAAAGCTCTGATCAATATCTGCGGTTACAGATCATACCACAAAAAAATAAATAAAGCTGCTACAAGTGAACAAATGGATGAAGGGCAACACAAAGACGAACACGGTCCAGTTAGACTCCGACTGCACTTTGCTTTAACTAATTGACTGGTAGTTGGGAAGAGGTGATCAATACTTTGACACAGAGCTAAAAGGACAAAGAATCAAGGAGACAACAAGCCGGTGTTAAAACTGAAGGCATGAGCTGCAGATCAAATCTTTCAGGAAGGTCACAGATAAACAAGTTTACAAAAGATTTATGTAAACAAGATCAACTGTGCATCCCAAGGAAAAATAGCAACTTCTGTTTCCTCTTTAATAAATCAAACTGATTTGTTGTTGTTGTTGTTGTTGTTGTTTTTTTTAATAAACCTGTGTTTGATCAATCAGTGCCTTCAGGCAGTCATCTCAAACAGCTGGTCTGAATCTGTTTTTCCATTAAAGGAATAATATAAAATTAAATCAAATGAAAAACAGGACTATTGATTTTTTTTAAAAGGCAGCTGGAGACTTCAAATTGTTTYACGGCTAATTTTTAATATGTATTTTCTGTTTGTCTTTTTAGTTTTCATTGTTTATGATTCACCTGTTTGTTTCCAATTTTGTTAAMTTTACATTGTTACCCCAACACAAAAACAGAACCTCAGAGATTTTATGTAAATTTGTGCATCTTGTGTGAAAGGTCATAAAAATAGTCGTTTCAGTGGACGGTTGTTAACACGCTGAAGATCTGGAGACGGTGACGGGTCACCTTTTATGTGTTCAAACCACTTTGTTGGATTTGAACGAGCTGTTCCCAACAAACTGCACAAGGGCTTTCAGAGCCGGTATTATCTGTCCATGTTTAATCATTTCAAAGGTTGACTCGGAATAAAAGAACCATCTGGACCATAGTGGAAAACATCTGAACCAAGGTTTTAAAGCAAAAACGGTAAAAAAAAATCTATATAAAAAAGTGTTTACAACTTTACACTCAAAAGCACGGTTTCAAAAGGAAGAGAGGGTCTGAATCTGAAGTTTAGATGATGTTTCAAAACCTTGTGTAGGCACTAATATTTAAAAGCTTCATCAACATCCATTCCACTTTCATCAGCGGGCGATAAGATGAGAGGGTCAATCATTGCYATCTTTGCTTTTTCCCTATTTATTGTCAGAGCTGGGACACTCGGGTGGAGTTTTGAAAGATTGTACCTGGTTAGTTGAATAAAATGATTTACAATATTTTGCCAGTTTGTTAAAAAGTCATATTAAAGTATATTGAAATTTCTACCAGTAAACACAATCAAACAAGCAGTTAGCTCATGAAAAAGTGAAATGGGAAAAACAATTTTAGAAGTAAAAAGCATAAATACGGTAATTTTGAGTGTTCATAATTGAAATTAATAATGTAAGACATTAGATTATTATTTATTTTATTACTAAATTAATATACTTTGTATTTCTCAACTTTCTATGCTGTTTCTTGAGAAGAACATAAAGAACTACTACAAAATACTTTAGTACAGGGATATTCGATTGGCGGCATGCAGGCCAAATTCAACCTGCCAGTTGGTTTATTAGTAAGCCCAAACGCTTGGTTTCCTTCTTTAATTATTATAAGTTTTTATATTAAGCGTTAAAGTGTGGTATCTACAGAAACGTCAGAAGTTTGGCTATAAACTGGTAAAAAAAATACATTTCTATAAACAGCCAAGACATAAAACTTCAAGTAAAAATAAAATTGTTTCAAAAAAAAATCGGTAAATCAGAGATGTCAAAGTGTTTGCTAGGAGACATGTGTTTATATATATAT